>NC_086373.1:33849134-34157267 GCF_036588685.1 Mytilus trossulus
CTTCATACTTTGTATATAGATGCCTCATTTTACGATGTTTCCGTCAGTCACATGTCCACTGTCCTTGACCTCATTTTCATGGTTCAGTGACAGTTTGAAAAAAAAGTTAATTTTTTTTTGTAATGTTGAATTCTCTCATATTATAAGTAATAGGATAACTATATTTGGTATGTGCGTACCTTGCAAGGTCCTCATGCCCGTCAGACAGTTTTCACTCGACCTCGACCTCATTTCATGGATCAGTGAACAAGGTTAAGTTTTGGTGGTCAAGTCCATATCTCATTTACTATAAGCAATAGGACTAGGATATTTGGTGTATGGAAGGACTGTAAGGTGTACATGTCCAACTGGCAGGTGTCATCTGACCTTGACCTCATTTTCATGGTTCGGTGGTTATAGTTAAGTTTTTGCGTTTTTGTCTGTTTTTCTCATACTTTATGCAATAGGTCTACTACATTTGTTGTATGGATGATTGTAAGGTGTACATGTCTAGCGGACAAATGTCATCTGACCTTGACCTCATTTTCATGGTTCAGTGGTCAAATTTAAGTTTTTGAGTTTTGGTCTTTTTATCAAATACTATATGCTATAGGTCATCTATATTTGGTAGATATAGGAAGATGTGGTGTGAGTGCCAATGAGACAACTCTCCATCCAAATAACAATTTTAAAATTAAACCATTATAGGTTAAAGTACGGCCTTCAACACGGAGCCTTGGCTCACACCGAACAACAAGCTATAAAGGGCCCCAAAATTACTAGTGTAAAACCATTCAAACGGGAAAACCAATGGTCTAATCTATATAAACAAAACGAGAAACGAGAAACACGTATATATTACATAAACAAACGACAACTACTGTACATCAGATTCCTGACTTAGGACAGGTGCAAATTATATGATCTATATGTCAGTCGCGCAGGTTTTATTTGACATTGGCATCATTTTGGAGAAAAAAAGTTTGTTTCTAGTTTTTGGTGAAAAAAATTGTCTGAAGAAAAAATTCATAGCCCCCCCCCCCCCAAAAAAAAAAAAATATCAAATGGTTGCTACCTTAGTACATAACTGGATTAAACAACAGTGTCGACCCTTATTCATAATTCCATTTTGACGTCTAATTTTGAAAAAAGAGATATAAAGAAAAAAAGTATAGAAAATATAGAAATTTTAATATAATACGAATAAAACAGTGATAACAATATAGAAATTTTGGTATAATACAAAGAAAGATTTATCAAACTGCAGCTTTATCCTTTTCCTGACTTTTGCTGCAAGCAAAGATACGTAAAAATGCCTGAATGTTTGTTGAAATAGAGTTTTTCTTTCCATCATTATCAATGTTTTCCATAGTTTTGGACTCTTTCTTCTTTTCGTCTTTGTTTTTCTTTGCCTCTTTCTTTGTTTTGTTTTTCTTCATAGCCTTTACACCATCTTTAGTCGGTGTCTCTATCTTCTTTTCCTCTTTGGTTTTCTCTGCCTCTTTCTTTGTTTTGTTTTTCTCCATAGCCTTTACACCCTCTTTATTGTGTGCCTCTTTCATCTCCTGACCCTTATTATTCTTTGTCTCTTTCTGTGCTTTGCTATTCTTTATATCATGTTTTTTGTCCTTTTCAACCATAATGGGGGTCTTTTTCTTCTTATCATCTTGTGCATCTACTTTCTTTATCATCTTCATTTCTGTAAATACAAGTGTTAGTTTATATCATGCATTTTTTAAATCATAATATTAAACTAGAGAAAGTATTAAATGAGACGACTTATTGATAAAAGACCAATAAATCAAAAATGTTTTTTTTATTATAATTTTGCATTCAAAATTTAGTTCAGTATCAGTTATTTGTTCCTGTTTTACTATACATAAAGTCATGTTTGATAAAGAAAAAAGCTGCTATTCAAAGAACATGAAACAATAAAAATGAAACTGGACAAGGAACTGAACTTTAAATTTAACAATTTCAATGTGTTTTTGTTGTATTTCTTAAAATTTATAAGTGTGTTAAAGAAAAAAAATACAGCATACCAATTGTTAATTCAATAACCGCTTTAGAAACTTACACAATCTTATTAAAATAAGTTCGCATCTCTTGCTCCTCGATTTTTTTATACACACGACGACATATAAAAAATCGAGGAGCAAGTGATGCGAACTTATTTTAATAAGATTGAAACATGCAAAGATGTGATTATATATGATTATATTTCGTATTTACACATGTCAAACATGTTGGTTGAATTAAAAATAATAAAAAAAAATATAGTTTTTACATGTCCTGACATTTGAAAATAATACTCGCCCTGTCAAAGGCGTCCATGCAGAATCGTTTAAGGAAAAAAAAACCTGGAAGTTTACATTTTAATAAAATGAATACCTTTCTCCAACATCTTTTGAGCTTTTATCTCAATATTGTCAATCTTCTTTCTCCTCTGTCCCTCTATTTTTCGTTGTACTTTGACGTCCTTGTTGTACCGTTTCATAATTTGATCTACCAGTTTTAAGTGCAACTGTACAACTTTTTCCTCTTTTTTAGCAATTCTTTCTCTTAATTTCTCGTCTTTCTTCATATTTCTTTTAATCCTCTTTTTTTCCTTTTTTGTTTGTTTGCTAATAGCTCCATTCTGTTCAGAATTCTGGACAATATCCTATGAAAATATCACAACATGTATATATAATTGTTATATTATAGTTTTACAACATGTTAAAACACTTTCACATGTGTTTTGTTTTGGGGAAAATATCTATAAACCATATCTCATTAAACATTAAAAGCAAAACAGGAATTACATATTGGACAGTATACAAGATCCCACCAACTTTGCATTCTGACTACGCCGAAGAAATAAATAAAATGGTTGATGGTTGCTTAACGTCCAGTGGCAAATATGTCATGAATGTTCTGGACGAGAGCGAGTTGACCATAAAAACAATACTATATAGGTAGGTTTTGTAAATGAGGCTTTCGGGGATTGTCGGGGAGATTTGGAATTCCATTGGAATAGATGGTATTTGGATAGGGACAGAAATTTTGTCACCTACGGACCCTCAACAGTTGTTGTTGTTGCAAGGGTTCTTAAAGGTAGAGAGCATGTTACTTTTTTAACACGAGACATTGGATTTAGCGTCCTTATTCTGATCGTCTGATCGGATGTGGCTGTGTACTTGAAACATCCCGCACAGCCAAACGGAAGCCCTTTTTGGCAAGCGTTTTTACTGCCGGTCGGAGGAACAATAAGCGGCCATATTTGTATATCCCAGTAACCTTTGTGGCCCGAAGAAGTAAAAGACACAAATCAATACACACAATAGAGAACAGCACTATCGCTCGTGGTAAAATATTAAGCAAAAAGTTCAAAACCGTGGTCAGATCAGAACAGTTCAAACCCCCCGGCATGACTTATTTCTTAAATATTGTATTGTACCTGGAAAAGATATCCGGCATTCTTTGGCGATTTTTCTGTTGGTCCTAAAGCATCTAAAACAAAATGCCCTCATGAATATAACTATATGTTGTGATCAGAATTGCCATTTTTCATTAAAAAAAAACTACACAAAAAAACATGACAAGATAACATAAGATTTACAGATCCAGCCAATGATGATAGGGAGTTTCACTATATCACGAAAACACCGAAAACGGCTTAACAATTTTTCTAAAATATACTAACAGAAAATATGCTACTATTCAGGTAAGAGTAAAAAATTTTTAACAAAACTGAACACGGACATATTAATGTAGGACTGTTTATGAAGTTAAAGTGTAAAACAAATCACAATTAAAACTATTAAAACAAGTGGCAATAGAATTCAGAAATTATGTCATCACCTGCTAATTTCATGTTTGCGTCTTTTTGTTCTTCTACACTCATAGATTCCTCTTGTTCTTGTGCACTCGCAGATGCCTCTAGCTGTTCTGGTGCACTCGCAGATGCCTCTAGCTGTTCTGGTGCACTCAAAGATTCCTCTGGATGTTCTGCTCTAATTGATGCCTCTTGTTGCTCAGCTGCACTCATAGGTGCACCTTGACGTTCTGATCTTATAGATTCCATCTGCTGTTCTGCCACGTCCAATGCTTCGTCCAAGTCTTTCAATTCGTCAGATATATTACCGGTGTCGTCTTGACCTTTCAACCCATATTCTTCCCTTTCTAAATCTTCTGTTTCGGTTGTGCCATGTTCTTTTAATTTGTCTAAATAGAGCAACAAGAGAATACCTTTTATTTTCTTGCACATTAATTGCTGCCAGAGACATATATCAAGGCGAAATCAAGTTCATTTCAATTAGCCAACAACCATACAACTCAAGAAAAGTATCTATAAAATTGAAAACTCGTTTAAATACGATTTTGACAGGATTTGGTCTACGGTTACGAGAAATATAAGTAGTTCGAAAAGATTAAAAGAGACACTCTTGATTTTGTATTACATTTAGAAGTGTAAGCAATGACAGGGGAGAGAGATGACTGACATACCTAACTCCTTGATCAGGACAGATTCCATATCCTCAGCTATGACAGGGGTAGGAGATTACTGACATACCATACCTAACTTATTTATGAGGGGAGGGAGATTACTGACATACCTAACTCCTTTATCAGGATATATTCCATATCCTCAGCAATGACAGGGGAGGGATACTACTGACATACCTAACTCTTTTATCAGGGCAGATTACCTATCCTCAGCTATGACAGGGGAGGGAGATTACTGACATACCTAACTCCTTAATCAGGGCAGATTCCCTATCCTCAGCTGCTCTTATGTCTCCTTCTACATTTGCCCACTGTTCGTATGTGAACTCAAATGACGCAACACAAATGATTGCTTCACCTAACCCAGCTACTACTTTATGTACTTTTTCTTCTTTTTCTGCTGTCCACTCCATACTGAAGTTGTCCTGTTGATTGTTGAGTCAACTGCAAATTAAAAAAAGCATTATGAAATCTGTTTTAACACTTCCCTTTGCCCCCTTTAAAAATTTGAACAACAAAACAAAGAACTTAAGAAAAATACTTTAAAGTAACTTACCACCCTTCGCTTACGAAGTCTATTTTCTATAGAAATGCTGCACCAGATTAATTTAGACGTCTAAAAAATCCTTGTGCAATGTATCGACGAAACATCGACGATTACGTTGTCAGAAGAGATGTTTATGACGTCGATGAATGGTATAGTCACTATAGAGAGGAACCAATATACTTTAAAAGGGGGTAGGGGTATTGTTTTTTGTTTGAGTCAGAAAATTTAATTATTTTTTTTAACGATGTCATTTAAATTATTTGCTCAAATACAACACTTTAAGGGAAGGGGAAATCTGGATTCAGATTTTTTTTGTCCTCTGATTTTGATTGAACAGAATATTTGTTCCATATATTTAGCAATGCATGTAAGAATACCCTTTTCATCAACCCCAACCCCCCTCTTTTCGAGGCAATAGGTTCCGCACAAGCGCAAAGTTTTCTCGGACTTTTTCAGATTCCTTTTTTTGTGGTATAAAGATGATCATTTTTCATTTTCATTTGATTTCTGAATTACTAGTACTTAGTTAATTATACCTCGCCTTTTAGAGTGACAAAGGATTCCGTCTATATGTTTGTTTGTTCGTTATTGCATAAATTTTGTATCCGCATCTGCTGGACAAAACTTACAAAGTTTTGTCCAGCAGATGCGGGTATAAAATTTACATATAAATTTTTGACTAAATACTATTGACATTATTTGTTTTTGCACCTACCATATCATTTTGTCATTTGAATACATGTTTGGTTTAATTTTAAATGACATCATATCTGCACATAATAATAAAATGTCACACACACAGTGTATTCGCCTTTTCTCCTTAACCTTTATTCAAACTTAAAATGAAATCTTAACCATATAATGATTTTGTATTCTTTCTAAGGTTTAATTTTGTGGGGTTGGGGAGAGGCCCGGATTATTCTTAGTATAGGACCTTGCCATTGCATAATGTTTGGTCTACCGATATTTTTCATTCGTTACTCCTCTTAAACCCATTATTACAATTTATCTGGGAACAGTTCCTGAATTTATTTAACTTTATCACAAACTTAATCATATACATGCGACCACTTTATTTCATCATAATGGTTTTGGGGTTTCCCCTGCCAATTCACGGTAACTTTTGCAAGGCGTTGGTTAAAATTTTGTTAGTTCTGATCGCGCAGTACAGTACTCCTAGTTTTTAACAAAATTATTATTTTCTTTTCCCTATCGTATGTTTAACATTCTGTGTAGCGTTGTGTGTAGTGTTGTACGCTGGTAATCTTTTCGTCTTTGTGTTAGTCTGTTTTACTTCAACTCAATTTTGTGTGCAAACTTGCTGCCTTTTCTACTTCTTAAACATTTATGAGGGGGGGGGGGGGGGGGGCAAGGGGGTCCCAATAACAGCAAAACAGCAAATTGATTTGGCTTATAACAGATAACAAGGAATTAAAATGGACAAAAACAGATAACAGTAAATTTAATATCAAAATAAGTCGGGTGCTTGACAAATCCAGTATTTCTTATTACGAGTATAATCCTTTATTATGAATTCCATTTTCTATGAACATGGTTTTTAGAATTGTGTATCTAGATATGTATTTGTTATATTCTTGTCCATCCGTCGTCAACATGTCGGACATTAACTCAAACACTCTTTAACCAATTTACATAAAACTTTGGGAAATTGTTTATATCTATTAACGTGAGCTCCCTATCGTGTTTTATAAATTTTAGATTTTAAGTTTCTGGGTAATTGGGTTTTATTCAATAAAAATGGGGTTTTTTTTATTCAGTTTTCTGATAATATCTCAAAAATCCTTTCACAAATTTGCAAGGAATTTTGGTGAATTGTTTAAATCTATTGACATGAGCTCCCTTTCAATTTTTATAAATTTTAGATTTTACGTTTCCGAGATAAGGGGTTTTATTAATTAAAAAAGGGGGATTTTCTAGTTTTTGGACATTTACAGATAATGTTTTCAGCAGTTCTCACGAAACTTTGCTGGATTGTTTATATCTATTGCTGAAGCGCCCTTTCGATTCTTATTAATTTTCGATTTTAGGTGTTATTCAGTTGAGGGGTTTATTCATTAAAAAGATGGTATTTTCCAGTTTTCGAACAATAACTCAAAAATGTTTTCAGCAGTTCTCATGAAACTTTGATGTATTGTTTATATACATAATATAATTATATTGAATGATTTTTTTAAAAATTATCTAATATGACATTGAGAAGTTATCGAATATTTCAAAAAGGTGACGGGCGTATCATGCGCTCATGGCATAGCTGTTTATTCGTTATAGAATACTTTTTTCAGCACTTATTTTTGTACAGTTATAGGAACTCACACATGCTTGTAATTTAAATAGTGTGTAATAAAATTGAGAATGGAAATAAGAGATATGTCAAAGAGACAAAAATGATATCTAGTAAAAATTCAAGGGCAGTTTTGGTATCAAAGTAGGTCATAGTCAATCGTCATAGTTCTTGTGTTTGTTGCTACTAAAAAATTACCTAAAAGAGTTTGCATATATATATTCTCATTCTGACTTTTTTAAATGCCCATTTAATGAGGTGTGTGAATTTTTCAACAAGACTATGAGGCAAAGTTGTATATAGGGTAGAAAAATCAAAAGCACCAATAATAAGCATGCAATTTATCAAATACCTCGAACCAATTTTGACACTCCAAAAGTAATTTATTCCACTATTTTCAAAGGCCTTATTTGAACAATTTTTTATCAGGTTTTTTATTGTTCCAAGTCTACTAGTAAGTAGAATACATTCTAGTTTAGTAGGGGAACAATGGCTTGATGACGAAATAAATCTTTGTTTGTAATGAGTTATGTGCAGCTTCGGAACCAAGTACACGGTGGGAACTTTCATAGTACAATGTGTTTGGTTCTTCTTTTAAAAGAGCTGAGTCTATGTACCATATGAAATAAAAGGTTAACTGGTTGTAAGGACCTAGTCCTTAATTGAGATCCTTGATAGATATTCCTGGCCATATGTTTTCTTTTTTGTCATATGAAGAATTAATTTAATATGTTCGTACGAGAAACATACAAAAAAATAAGATAATTCTAAATAATGTTCCAAAAATAATGGAATGTATTACAAAGGATAATCATAAGATATACTGGAATTGTCCTGGATCTCATTTCTGTGATGGGTATATGTTAATGGAATCCTTCTCCGAAAACGGGACCAACATATTAGTAGTTGCAGACCCCAATATCCAATGATCTTCAATTTCTACCGAAAATTTGGCTGTCAAAAAAAGCTAACATTCCAATTTTCAATAACAGTTAACAGCAAATACATTATCACAAAAACAGTTAACAAAAAACCTAAAATTTTAATAACAGCTAACAAAGAATAGGACAATAACAGCTAACAGCAAATATATTTTCAGAATAACAGATAACAAAGAATTAAAATGCCCCCTAACAGCATAACAGCTAAACCCCTTGCCCCCCTCATTTATGCATAAAGTCCTAATGTAATTAAGCAGTAACAGAAGTACGGGTACAAATGATGTACGTAACTCTTTGGCATTTTCATTTCTGAATCTCACATATTTTGGAAAGCACTAAGCTGCCAATTGCTTTTTAATAATAGCATAAATATGAAATAAGATGACGTGAAAGGAATACCAATCATCTGCTAGAGACTAAAGTACAAGGATTGAAGCAATTGTAGGTCGACATTTTTATTTTATTTTTTTAAATTGATACTTGTTTATTCCAAATATTTCCTGTTTACAATTTCCTCAGTTGCCCAGGATGCAAACTGTGGATTCCCGTTTACATTTAAGCCAACTGTCCGGGAAGCAGGAGGTTGAAAAATGTGCACTATATTATCCGAAAAAAAAGTATACATGTAATAATACTTATAATCTTTTATATGACAATGAGTTAAAAAGGAATATCTTTATAGCATGTACTACTAGTGGTAAATAATATAACATTATAAAAACATAAACGAGTGCACCTATAAACCAGATTCACATAACATTTTAACATAATCGAGTGCATCTTTAAACCATGGATCACCGTAATCAATATAAATTAAAGAGATATAAAAAAAACCCAGACAACATGACTGCTATCTCTTGCAAGGTAGGTCGACATTAAGTCTTCAACTGAGTAATTTTCGCACAAGCTAAAGTGTTCCAGGAATGACAAAAATGAACCCCATTTAAACAGGTCAGGACCACTACCTTATATGGAAATGCATAAATTAGCATACTTATATCTCGCACATGTAATTGTTTATTTACATGTGACGCAATTTATTTTTACCTAGGTTTTTGACCAATCCACTAAATGAGTCACAATGCATGCTGGACTACTACGTGTTTACAATCAACCAAGAACACGTGTTATTTACTGAAATACAACACATTTTTTCGTGCAATGCGGGATTCACAATTTCGCTTAGTTTTTCATTTTGTGTATCATCATTTATCGTTCATGATATAAAGTATTACTTCCATGTTCATACTAACGAAGAATTGTTTCTATGCGAAGAAAAAAGGGTTTGAATTATCCAATATATAGCCATTAACATGTTTGATGATGGCACATATATGTCATGTATTTGTCCACCAGACAACAACGAAACAACCCATAAGACAAACTTACTTGTGTAAAGTGTAAAGTAAGACGTCAATAACACCTGGTGCTGATATTCACGGGTACAGCAATTTTCGTATAGATAATTAAAGGCAAATGTGTGATCCTTGAATTTTGTGTTCGTAAAAAAGGCGAAAAGGATTTACATACATGGTAGTGTTAACAAAATCTATAAGTATTTATTTTTTTCACATTTCAGTATATGGGACTTCCAAATTGTTCCCTTTGTTTTGAAGGTAGTAAAGGTCAGCAACTGTAGTTTCAGTTTGTTCGTTTTTTAACGGGCTTGGACATTTGTCAAACTGAATAAAATCATGACAGCTGACAGCTTATACCTGCAAAGTAAAACTTTGGTTGGCTTGCTTGCTTTGTTTGTATAATTGTTTATACAAGCTTTGCAAATAAGATTGACAACTTTAAACAATATACATATATAGACATAGTTTAACTTGTATATTTTATATTTTGTACAATATACAAACAAAGCAAGCAAGCTAATCAAAGTTTTGCTCTACATGCATTAGGAAATAAGCTGTAATGATGTTATCCATGTGTATGTGCGCTAACATGAAGGTGGAAAATTTGATATCTTTTGTGAAAATTGCAGCGTTGGATCTATAATAAAAAAAGAAGATGTGGTATGATTGCCAATGAGACAGCTGTCCACAAGAGACCAAAATGACACAGAAATTGACATTTAAAGATCACCGTACGGCCTTCAACAATGAGCAAAGCCCATACCGCAATGTCAGCTATACAAGGCCCCGATATGACAATGTAATGCAATTCAAACGAGAAAACTAACGGCCTTTTAAATTATAAAAAAAAAGAAAAAAAAAAACAAGTTTGTAACACATAAACAAACGACAACCACTGAAATACAGGCTCATATATAATATATATATTTTTTTTATGGGATAGGATATTTTCTCCTTTTATATATTTAATTGGGCTGGTATTTTTTTGTTTTTTGTTTTTATTGTTTTACACAAGTAATTTGTGGGTCATTTATATGGCTTACTTTTCAGCATTGAATCTATGGCTGCTTACTTAACTTAATTATTTTTTTGTTGGAAAGATGTCTCATTTGGCACTCATACCTAATCTTCTTATTTCTATATACAAAGCACGTTTTAGAAAAAAAAATAATAGGTAATATGGCACCCACTATGATCCAGAGACTTTTAATATTTGAGATATTTTGTGATAGAATTAGCAACAAACGGATGTTATCGATGGATGAAACTATAAAACATGTATTGAGCTATATACCGTACCCGCTCAGTCGCGGATCCAGGGGGCAGGGGTTCCGGGGGATGGACCCCACTTTTTTTAAGGATCAGTGCATTTGGAATGGGACATGTAGTTGGAACCTCCTTCCCTTTTGTCCAGGGTTAGGACCCCCATTTTAAAATGGCTGGATCCACCCCTGCCGCTTTCATAACACCTATTTTTAGCATACTGAATATTATGATGTTCTTACTTTTAGTTCAGGTCCCGATAAAACAAATTACACATTCAGTACAGAAAGAAGTGTTTCAATAAAAGTTTTCGTGTTTTTCTAGGCAGAAATGATTCTGGAATGACATTATTTAAGAATTGAATGCTTCTTTTTGTAAATTTATTGGGGTGTAAAAGCGTTGACCGAAGTACATTTTGTATGAAGCGCGGAAGCGCTTCATTCTAAAAATGTACGCACGGTCAACGCTTTTACAACCCTATAAAGTTACAAAAAGAAGCATTCAATACTTATAATTACATTTTTAGCTAGGATTATAAAAACACGATTTTCATGAAGTCAAATTTTTAAATTCACCTGTGCACTTTATTGTGGGACCTCGTGTCATCATGAATGAAATGCTATTGTCTCATGCAACTGCTTACGGAATAACATGTGATGTGCAATTAGCCAATCAGAATAACGTATTATAATAAAACATACATCTAATGTTATTATATCGGTTTTAAATGATTTTTTTACAGAACAGTGGTCACTTCCTTGGATATTTCCCTGTTTCATGTCGTGAAATAAATGTAGGTTCAATTCATTACAATGCACAAAACCGGTTCAACTACTTTTGCAAGGCGAAAAAGAAAGTCGAATTGTGAAGCCAGTAAACAATATTTTTTTAATCTGAGCATGCAAATTGAGGATTACGTTATATATTTTACATTAAATATAATTTATTTGCAGATTAAAAACATTGGTAATGAGAGTCCCAGACAATATATAAGTTGACTGTTTTTCCACTAATTCCACGTGTTTAAAGTAGTAGTTTACTCGTAGTAGCCCACAATGCATTGTAGTTCATTTTGTCGATTGGTCAGTTTTTCAAGGGTTTTGGAAATTACTATGCAAATATATTCTGACGTCAGAAAATCTAGAGTTCTCGACCTGTTAAACGAGATCAATACCTGATTTATGTTAAAAGAATGAACGAATTGTACAATCCTGTGCTATTGTACAATACTGGGATATTGATCACAGTGTGGGAACGGAACTGTACGGTTTTCTAATAATTTGGTCATTCGGGAGACTGTCAAGCGGTGCTCCGACATTCGCAAAATAACAAGTTGCTTGATGGAAACTTTAACGAACTCTTATGTTACTATATAACGTTTCTGCTTCAAAATTTAATAGCTAAAACATTCTTTATGTAAATATGAACCAATAAAATAATAAAAAAGATATATGCATCAAAACGTTTTCCTTAGAATGGTGGAGCTCCGTGTAAAACGATAAAAATTGTCACACAACAGCGATCAAAAATGTCAAATAAACATCGAAAAATCAATGTTTGCTACCTGGATTTTCACATGTACCTTTTCTGATATATAGTCTTACCTGTCTGAAAGTTTCAAAGCCATTGTCCCAGTAGAAATCCAAATATATTCATTTTCTCTATGACGGATATTTTTATTGACTGTACAATCGCTCGCAAGTTTACTGTAATATCACTCGGAGCCTTCCTGTGCACTCGCTTGGAGCTATTCTTTGCATCGTTTGGCTACTCCGAAAGGAGGGTAGCATACTTTATCTTGTTTGACTTCACGGTCCAGCTAGCAAGCAAGGTATTAGGGGGTGGGGAAGGGGGGACTATGGATTTTTTTTTCTGGCAAACTGTTTTTTTCGCGACAAGTCGAAAACAATTTCTTCTTTCAATTTTAGTATTACATATATTGGCAGCTGAAAGTGAAACAAACAATTTTTTTTCTCAGAATCAAAAACAAATTATTTTTTTCTGCCATACTGGAAACAAACTTGTTCTCTCCAAAAAAAATCTATAACCATATTTTCCGTAAGTTACTTATGAATGGACTTAGTTTTTCTGCCGGGAAACATTACATTCACTCTGTGGTTAAAGTTTTTCAAATTTTAATAACTTTCTTAAACTATCCTGGGTTTGTACCAAACTTGGACAGAAGCTTGTTTTTGATGATAAGATAGTATCCAGAAGTAAATCTTGAAAAAAATTATATCCATTTTTTTCGTATTTTACTTTTGAATGGACTTTTGAGGAAACAACCCATTCACTCTGTGGTTAAAGTTTTTAAAATTTTAATAACTTTCTTATACTATTTTTGATTTGTACCAAACTTAGACATAAGCTTGTTTATAATCAAAAGCTAGTATCTAGAAGAACATTTTGTTAAAACTTTGTACCTGTGTATCTATATTTTACTTATAAATGGACTTAGTTTTTCTTCCAGTTTATAACATTACATACAATCTGCAGTTAAAGTTTTTTTTACCTTTATTATATTCATAAACTATCCTGGACGGAAGCTTCTTATTTACAATCAAAAGATTTGTTTCCTCTTTTTTGTTGAGCCTGCAATTAATGCAGCCTGCATTAGCGGATCCGGTATGCGGATAGAGGGAGTTTTGGTGGTTGAAACCCCATATTTTCCGATTTTTTTTATATGGTGGACGTTTCATGGTGTTCCGTGGTTTGGTCCCCTTTTTGCAGAAAGGCGGGATCCGCACTTGGTCTGATATCGTCAATGATAGTATGCTGATCCGATCATTCATCTGATTTTTAATAGTTTGGTCTTATGCTGTGCTAGTTTTGGAGAGAAATGAGCGCACACAGACATTTTTAACCCTGTCAAATTCTTTATGTACCTGTTTCAAGTCAAGAGTCGTTGGTTCATGTCTGTCATATATGTTTTTCGTCAATTGTTTTATCATGAATTAGGCCGTCAGTTAAATTCGAAATGTATTGATTCTTATGTTACATGTTGGGACCTTTTATAGCCGACTATAATTGCTTAAATCCATTTATTTATTTTTTAACTTTGACAATCATATCACATCTCCTTATTTTAATATTGAAGATATAAATGTGGTTTGATAAACCAACTGTTTCGTTCATTTGTCGGATGCTATAGTTAGGAATATTGAAAAGTTCCTTAATCGTGACATTGATATAAAAACAATCCTGTTGAAGGATTTTGTGTTTACTCTGTCTTTCAGATATCAAGTCCTCTCTCATCTTTGATAAAATTTAATTTTACTGGAGCTTTTTCTACCAGTAGCTATAACTTGTAATAAACAGACATCTCATTTGAAATTATACCACATCTTCTTATTTTAATATCACGTTTATTGACATATACGTGTCTTTTCTAGGATATAAATTCGAATTCCTTGTTACAATATCCCGATCCTGTGATGAAAAATTGTTTGTTGTATTATTCAAACATGTATTTATTATTTTTTTAAATTGCTGGTAAATAAAATATTAAGTAAAATTCAAAATATGATAATTACCCTTCCAGAGAATCTAGTCACCTTTTCGGAATACATAAATATTTAATTTGTACGAGGATTATTTTCATTTTTATTTTAAATTAGATTCTTAACATATTTTGTACTGTCCTTTTATTTTTGTCTTGTATACTTATTCAGTGGTTGTTTGTTTATGTGTTACATATTTGTTTTTCGTTCATTTTTTGTACATAAATAAGCCGTTACTTTTCTAGTTTTACATTGTTATTTCGGGACATTTTATAGCTGACTATGCGGTATGGGCTTTTATCATTGTTAACGACCGTACGGTGATCTATAGTTAATAATTTCTGTGTCATTTTGGTCTCTTGCAGAGAGTTGTCTCTTTGGCAATCATACCACACCTTCTTTTTTTATATCTATTGTACACATTTTGTTTTTGTCACTGATATAGTCACCTTAAAAGGGTTCCTTAATAGAATTTTAATTGTCAAAATAACTGGTTATATGCTTATTTTCACTTCAAATACCATATATGAATATAAAAGGACAGCGAGAAACAGACAATGCAATGCATATGCAATAAATTTAATAATTTTGGCCAAGCAATTCTACAGGAAAGCTCCGAGTGAGTAGACAGGAAGGCTCCGAGTGATATTACAGTAAACTTGCGAGCGATTGTACAGTCAATAAAAATATCCGACATGGAGAAAATGAATAAATTAAGATTTCTACTGAGACAATGGCTTTGAAACTTTCAGACAGGTAAGACTATATATCAGAAAAGGTACATGTGAAAATCCAGGTAGCAAACATTGATATTTCGATGTTTATTTGACATTTTTGATCGCTGCTGTGTGACAATTTTGATCGTTTTACACGGAGCTCCACCATTCTAAGGAAAACGTTTTGATGCATATATCTTTCTTATTATTTTATTGGTTCATATTTACATAAAGAATGTTTTAACTATTAAATTTTGAAGCAGAAACGTTATATAGTAACATAAGAGTTCGTCAAAGTTTCCATCAAGCAACTTGTTATTTTGCGAATGTCGGAGCACCGCTTGACAGTCTCCCGAATGACCAAATAATAAGAAAACCGTACAGTTCCGTTCCCACACTGTGTTGATTAATCCTGTGAAATTGTTAAATCCTGAGCTATTGAACAATCATGTGCTAAAACGCAATACTGTGCAATAGAAGATTTCTAGTGATTAGGTAATATTGTGCTATAACGCAATACTGTGCAATAGAAGATTTCTTGCTTTTTCCCAATCCTGTGCTATTACCCAATACTGTGCAATTGAAGATTTCTTGCCTTTTCCCTATATTGTGTTATTTCTCAATACTGTGCAATTGTAGATTTCTTGCTTTTCCCCTATACTGTGCTATTACCAAATACTGTGCAATTGAAGATTTCTTGCTGTTGCCCTTTACTGTGTAGTTGTACAATCCTGTGCTATTGTACAAAACTGTGCAATTATAGAAGATTTCTTGTGATCGGGCTCTCGGCATGACTGTGCTATAGAACAATACTGTGCAAAAGAAGATTTCTTGTTTTTTGCCAAATCCTGTGCTATTGCCCAATACTGTGCAATTTAAGATTGCTTGTGCAATACTGTTCTATAGCGTTATATTGTGCAATTGAAGTTTCTTTGCTATTGTGCAATACTGTGAAATTTCTTATTTCTTGCTTTTGCCAAATACTGTGTAATTGAAAATTTCTTGTGATTGGACAATACTGTGCAATAGAAGAATTCTTTCTTTTGTCCAATCATGTGCTATTGTCCAATACTGTGCAATTAAAGATTTCTTGTTTTGGCCCAAAACTGTGCTGTTGTACAATCCTGTGCTATTGCACAATACTTTGCAGTTGAAGATTTCTTGTGATGAGACAATTCAAAACATGAAACTTTGATGTATTGTTTATATACATAATATAATTATATTGAATGATTTTTTTAAAAATTATCTAATATGACATTGAGAAGTTATCGAATATTTCAAAAAGGTGACGGGCGTATCATGCGCTCATGGCATAGCTGTTTATTCGTTATAGAATACTTTTTTCAGCACTTATTTTTGTACAGTTATAGCTGGAACTCACACATGCTTGTAATTTAAATAGTGTGTAATAAAATTGAGAATGGAAATAAGGGATATGTCAAAGAGACAAAAATGATATCTAGTAAAAATTCAAGGGCAGTTTTGGTATCAAAGTAGGTCATAGTCAATCGTCATAGTTCTTGTGTTTGTTGCTACTAAAAAATTACCTAAAAGAGTTTGCATATATATATTCTCATTCTGACTTTTTTAAATGCCCATTTAATGAGGTGTGTGAATTTTTCAACAAGACTATGAGGCAAAGTTGTATATAGGGTAGAAAAATCAAAAGCACCAATAATAAGCATGCAATTTATCAAATACCTCGAACCAATTTTGACACTCCAAAAGTAATTTATTCCACTATTTTCAAAGGTCTTATTTGAACAATTTTTTATCAGGTTTTTTATTGTTCCAAGTCTACTAGTAAGTAGAATACATTCTAGTTTAGTAGGGGAACAATGGCTTGATGACGAAATAAATATTTGTTTGTAATGAGTTATGTGCAGCTTCGGAACCAAGTACACGGTGGGAACTTTCATAGTACAATGTGTTTGGTTCTTCTTTTAAAAGAGCTGAGTCTATGTACCATATGAAATAAAAGGTTAACTGGTTGTAAGGACCTAGTCCTTAATTGAGATCCTTGATAGATATTCCTGGCCATATGTTTTCTTTTTTGTCATATGAAGAATTAATTTAATATGTTCGTACGAGAAACATACAAAAAAATAAGATAATTCTAAATAATGTTCCAAAAATAATGGAATGTATTACAAAGGATAATCATAAGATATACTGGAATTGTCCTGGATCTCATTTCTGTGATGGGTATATGTTAATGGAATCCTTCTCCGAAAACGGGACCAACATATTAGTAGTTGCAGACCCCAATATCCAATGATCTTCAATTTCTACCGAAAATTTGGCTGTCAAAAAAAGCTAACATTCCAATTTTCAATAACAGTTAACAGCAAATACATTATCACAAAAACAGTTAACAAAAAAAAAAAAAAAATTTTAATAACAGCTAACAAAGAATAGGACAATAACAGCAAACAGCAAATATATTTTCAGAATAACAGATAACAAAGAATTAAAATGCCCCCTAACAGCATAACAGCTAAACCCCTTGCCCCCCTCATTTATGCATAAAGTCCTAATGTAATTAAGCAGTAACAGAAGTACGGGTACAAATGATGTACGTAACTCTTTGGCATTTTCATTTCTGAATCTCACATATTTTGGAAAGCACTAAGCTGCCAATTGCTTTTTAATAATAGCATAAATATGAAATAAGATGACGTGAAAGGAATACCAATCATCTGCTAGAGACTAAAGTACAAGGATTGAAGCAATTGTAGGTCGACATTTTTATTTTATTTTTTTAAATTGATACTTGTTTATTCCAAATATTTCCTGTTTACAATTTCCTCAGTTGCCCAGGATGCAAACTGTGGATTCCCGTTTACATTTAAGCCAACTGTCCGGGAAGCAGGAGGTTGAAAAATGTGCACTATATTATCCGAAAAAAAAGTATACATGTAATAATACTTATATTCTTTTATATGACAATGAGTAAAAAAGGAATATCTTTATAGCATGTACTACTAGTGGTAAATAATATAACATTATAAAAACATAAACGAGTGCACCTATAAACCAGATTCACATAACATTTTAACATAATCGAGTGCATCTTTAAACCATGGATTACCGTAATCAATATAAATTAAAGAGATATAAAAAAACCAGACAACATGACTGCTATCTCTTGCAAGGTAGGTCGACATTAAGTCTTCAACTGAGTAATTTTCGCACAAGCTAAAGTGTTCCAGGAATGACAAAAATGAACCCCATTTAAACAGGTCAGGACCACTACCTTATATGGAAATGCATAAATTAGCATACTTATATCTCGCACATGTAATTGTTTATTTACATGTGACGCAATTTATTTTTACCTAGGTTTTTGACCAATCCACTAAATGAGTCACAATGCATGCTGGACTACTACGTGTTTACAATCAACCAAGAACACGTGTTATTTACTGAAATACAACACATTTTTTCGTGCAATGCGGGATTCACAATTTCGCTTAGTTTTTCATTTTGTGTATCATCATTTATCGTTCATGATATAAAGTATTACTTCCATGTTCATATTAGCGAAGAATTGTTTCTATGCGAAGAAAAAAGGGTTTGAATTATCCAATATATAGCCATTAACATGTTTGATGATGGCACATATATGTCATGTATTTGTCCACCAGACAACAACGAAACAACCCATAAGACAAACTTACTTGTGTAAAGTGTAAAGTTAGACGTCAATAACACCTGGTGCTGATATTCACGGGTACAGCAATTTTCGTATAGATAATTAAAGGCAAATGTGTGATCCTTGAATTTTGTGTTCGTAAAAAAGGCGAAAAGGATTTACATACATGGCAGTGTTAACAAAATCTATAAGTATTTATTTTTTTCACATTTCAGTATATGGGACTTCCAAATTGTTCCCTTTGTTTTGAAGGTAGTAAAGGTCAGCAACTGTAGTTTCAGTTTGTTCGTTTTTTAACGGGCTTGGACATTTGTCAAACTGAATAAAATCATGACAGCTGACAGCTTATACCTGCAAAGTAAAACTTTGGTTGGCTTGCTTGCTTTGTTTGTATAATTGTTTATACAAGCTTTGCAAATAAGATTGACAACTTTAAACAATATACATATATAGACATAGTTTAACTTGTATATTTTATATTTTGTACAATATACAAACAAAGCAAGCAAGCTAATCAAAGTTTTGCTCTACATGCATTAGGAAATAAGCTGTAATGATGTTATCCATGTGTATGTGCGCTAATTACATGAAGGTGGAAAATTTGATATCTTTTGTGAAAATTGCAGCGTTGGATCTATAATAAAAAAAGAAGATGTGGTATGATTGCCAATGAGACAGCTGTCCACAAGAGACCAAAATGACACAGAAATTAACATTTAAAGATCACCGTACGGCCTTCAACAATGAGCAAAGCCCATACCGCAATGTCAGCTATACAAGGCCCCGATATGACAATGTAATTCAATTCAAACGAGAAAACTAACGGCCTTTTAAATTATAAAAAAAAGAACAAAAAAAAACAAGTTTGTAACACATAAACAAACGACAACCACTGAAATACAGGCTCATATATAATATATATTTTTTTTATGGGATAGGATATTTTCTCCTTTTATATATTTAATTGGGCTGGTATTTTTTTGTTTTTTGTTTTTATTGTTTTACACAAGTAATTTGTGGGTCATTTATGGCTTACTTTTCAGCATTGAATCTATGGCTGCTTACTTAACTTAATTATTTTTTTGTTGGAAAGATGTCTCATTTGGCACTCATACCTAATCTTCTTATTTCTATATACAAAGCACGTTTTAGAAAAAAATAATAGGTAATATGGCACCCACTATGATCCAGAGACTTTTAATATTTGAGATATTATTTTGTGATAGAATTAGCAACAAACGGATGTTATCGATGGATGAAACTATAAAAAATGTATTGAGCTATATACCGTACCCGCTCAGTCGCGGATCCAGGGGGCAGGGGTTCCGGGGGATGGACCCCACTTTTTTTAAGGATCAGTGCATTTGGAATGGGACATGTAGTTGGAACCTCCTTCCCTTTTGTCCAGGGTTAGGACCCCCCTTTTTAAAATGGCTGGATCCACCCCTGCCGCTTTCATAACACCTATTTTTAGCATACTGAATATTATGATGTTCTTACTTTTAGTTCAGGTCCCGATAAAAAAAATTACACATTCAGTACAGAAAGAAGTGTTTCAATAAAAGTTTTCGTGTTTTTCTAGGCAGAAATGATTCTGAAATGACTTTATATCGGTTTTAAATGATTTTTTTACAGAACAGTGGTCACTTCCTTGGATATTTCCCTGTTTCATGTCGTGAAATAAATGTAGGTTCAATTCATTACAAGGCACAAAACCGGTTCAACTACTTTTGCAAGGCGAAAAAGAAAGTCGAATTGTGAAGCCAGTAAACAATATTTTTTTTAATCTGAGCATGCAAATTGAGGATTACGTTATATATTTTACATTAAATATATTTGCAGATTAAAAACATTGGTAATGAGAGTCCCAGACAATATATAAGTTGACTGTTTTCCCACTAATTCCACGTGTTTAAAGTAGTAGTTTACTCGTAGTAGCCCACAATGCATTGTAGTTCATTTTGTCGATTGGTCAGTTTTTCAAGGG
The DNA here is from genome assembly GCF_036588685.1 of Mytilus trossulus. Taxonomy (NCBI): domain Eukaryota; kingdom Metazoa; phylum Mollusca; class Bivalvia; order Mytilida; family Mytilidae; genus Mytilus; species Mytilus trossulus. Next base: position 33,869,874 of record NC_086373.1, read on the forward strand.
TTTTGGAAATTACTATGCAAATATATTCTGACGTCAGAAAATCTAGTGTTCTCGACCTGTTAAACGAGATCAATACCTGATTTATGTTAAAAGAATGAACGAATTGTACAATCCTGTGCTATTGTACAATACTGTGCTATTGTACAATACTGGGATATTGATTAATCCTGTGAAATTGTTAAATCCTGAGCTATTAAACAATCATGTGCTAAAACGCAATACAGTGCAATAGAAGATTTCTAGTGATTAGGTAATATTGTGCTATAACGCAATACTGTGCAATAGAAGATTTCTTGTTTTTTCCCAATCCTGTGCTATTACCCAATACTGTGCAATTGAAGATTTCTTGCCTTTTCCCTATATTGTGTTATTACTCAATACTGTGCAATTGTAGATTTCTTGCTTTTCCCCTATACTGTGCTATTACCAAATACTGTGCAATTGAAGATTTCTTGCTGTTGCCCTTTACTGTGTAGTTGTACAATCCTGTGCTATTGTACAAAACTGTGCAATTATAGAAGATTTCTTGTGATCGGGCTCTCGGCATGACTGTGCTATAGAACAATACTGTGCAAAAGAAGATTTCTTGTTTTTTGCCAAATCCTGTGCTATTGCCCAATACTGTGCAATTTAAGATTGCTTGTGCAATACTGTTCTATAGCGTTATGTTGTGCAATTGAAGTTTCTTTGCTATTGTGCAATACTGTGAAATTCCTATTTCTTGCTTTTGCCAAATACTGTGTAATTGAAAATTTCTTGTGATTGGACAATACTGTGCAATAGAAGAATTCTTTCTTTTGTCCAATCATGTGCTATTGTCCAATACTGTGCAATTAAAGATTTCTTGTTTTGGCCCAAAACTGTGCTGTTGTACAATCCTGTGCTATTGCACAATACTTTGCAATTGAAGATTTCTTGTGATGAGACAATTCTGTGCAATAGAAGATTTCTTGTTTTGGTCCAAACTGTGCTATTGCGCAATACTTTGCAATTGAAGATTTCTTGTGATTGGGCAATACTGTGCAATAGAAGATGTCATACTTTTGCCCAACACTGAGCTATTGTACAATCCTGTGCAATTGACGATTTCTCCTTGAAACTTTTCAAAAATTTGAAATTTTAACACCAAATTTTCCCCCAAAATTATTTTTTTCACTTTTTGACACACCCTTGGAGTTCTATCCCCTTAGCTCAGTTTCAACCTTCTCTTTGCGGTTTTTGACCCTTTTGATCTCTAATTCCTTAACCTATTATGCAATATCCTCCAACATCAATCACAGCCTTCCCTTTCTGATATCGAATTTTGTGGTACAATTTCAGAGAGATACATACTATTACACAAAAGTTTCGACCAGAAACTACAAAAATCCTTGTTGTTGGCTCCTTCATCCTTAACCAAATGAAAAAGTGGGGTTACTAGTGTTCCAAGCTCAAAATTTTGATTTGAAAATTTAAAGCAAAATGGACATTTTGACGCAAATTTCGTATAGACCATAAAGAAAAAAAACGTTATTTGATACATTATTTGAATCAAAAGTTGCATTTCTAATCCATATAATTTTCCTATTTTGTGTTTATGAATTCTCCAAACATTTATTTAAAAGTTAAGATAAAAAAATGGTAGGTCATCGTCCATTTAAGAAAGATACAAGCTAATTTTGACAAGAAAATAGATAAAAAAGGGAGTTAACTTTCAATTCATGAATTGAATAAATTTGAAAATTTTATTATTTTATTGTTCAGATTTTAATTTGCTTCTTTAGATACATCAATGGTATTTGGTATGTAAGTGTTTAATATTAAGAGGGCGAGTTGTGTGATACGTCTAAACACCACCTAGGCCGCCTTGGTGCACTAAGCTCCAGGAAGTGCACTAAGCCCATAATGGGATGGTCAAATAAGCACCAAGGTCATTCAGTACGATACAGATTTGAATAAAGAGCATATATTTAAATTTTGGTGTAAATATATTCAGAAATAAAAGAGTTATTACCGTTTTATATGGCACGCGCCGATTTTGTGTAATGTGTCCAGTTGTCACATTGTTGATTGAATCCAATGAAGCTTGACGAATTTATAAATACTGCACTAAGGATATGAAGCAAAGGTTAAGTATGCACCAAGATCATTAATTAAGATAAATCATTATATTAAAAAAAGTATGTTAAAAGTTGGTTCGATGATATAAAGAGATTTAAAAGTTATTAATATTTTTAACGTGACACGCGCTCTACTTGAATGAATGAATGAATGAATCTTTATTGCATTAGCAACAACATTGCTTTAGCATAAAACAAGGTATATACAAATTTGACAAATATGACAGAATACAGAGAACAATTAAATAAATTGAATAATGCAGAGATAACTTATAATAATATGAATAATTATATATTAACTGATAATTTGCAATCTTAGTTTCCATGCAGCTTTAAGATAATTACAAAGATTTTTTGTTAAGCTTTTTGACCCAGCTTGTAACATAAAAATTAGCTTTCGTGTATTTGGCCATGAACAATAATACTTTGGCAAAAAATTACATCTTAGTGTTCTATATGCAGGACAAATCAACACAAAATGATATTCATCTTCAATATTATTCATTTTACAACATTTACAAATACGATTGTCTCTAGGAATATTGTCATAGCGACCTGTTTCGAAATATAATTTTAAGCTTCCACTACGTAGTTTTGTAAGTATATTGGTATTAAAATCATATTGTAAATAATTCTCCATACAAAAATCTAGTTTGAAACATTTATAGATAGACAGTTTTTCACAGGCATTAATATTAGCATACCAGCTTTGATAATATTGATCGTTGATACGTGATTTAATAAGGTCAAATGACACATTTATGTGATCCTGGTTAATCCATATATAATTCAAACCTAAACTAAACAAAAGGTCTCTTACATTGGATGCCCAATTTGTTTTGCCATTAGCATCAATACATAAAACTTTATATACATCATACACAATATTTGGTTGGTCCATAATCAAATGCAACCAATATTTAACAATTCTATATTTTCTTGAAATACACATCGGAAAGTGTCCGAGTTCACCACATAAAAACAAGATTTGAACAGTTTTACCCAAGTTGAGTATATATCGACAAAAAAGACAATGAACATATTCTACTTCGTTGGCCCGATGAAATCCCCACACATCGGACGCATAGTTCAGAACGGATCCAACCATACTATTGAATAAAAAACACTGTTGAATTGGACCAATGAATACTCTATTCATAGAGTTGATTAAAGATGATAGAGCTCTAGCTCCCTGTTGTGCCATTCTTTTTTGAGTTTGAACAAATTTGCTATTGAATTGTAGCAGCGTACCAAGGTATATATATGATTTGACGATTTCAAGTTCTTGGCCTTCGAAATAAAAATGGTCAGTTACGGGCTTCCAACCATTTCGAAAAACAACAATTTTTGTTTTGTCCGTATTTACAGTTATATTCCATCTCCTGCGGTAGAATGAAAGTTTATCTAATGAAATCTGCAATGCATCGGGAGTCTTTACTAGCAGAACTGTATCGTCAGCAAATCAGTACCGATTATCAAGTTATCTGCATGTAGATATCGTAAAATATCAGCTGCGAGACATAATATGAAGCTTTTTGTCGAGTGAGCGTAGCGAACGAGATCAAAAAGCCTTCATATAATGTCAAGCAGTTGATATTTTACAATATCAATATGCAGATAATCTGATAATCTATTTATCGGGCTATATTTGCGTGTTTCGAAAGTGTTTTCTTTGTTTCGCCAGCACACAAAAGATGACTTGATAAGTTCGGGTCAAAGTTATTAACGTCGGTTCAAACATTATGACGTCGCTGATATGTTCGGGTCCAAGTTATTAAGGCCGGGTCAACGTATTTGACGTCACAAAGACATGATACGGAATAATATTAAGAGCTGAACAGAGTGATATAGACAGAGGGACGACCGATAATATCAAATATATGAGGTAACCATTAAGTTCGAATATGTCACCATTGTTATCAACTTGTATATCACTGATTAAATCATTTATGAAAAATAGGAACAAGAGATGAGAGAGTGATTCCCCTTGTTTCACTCCAAGAAAGTTTACAAACGCATCAGATAAGCCATCTTTCGTTCTAATTCGTAGACGCACGGTTTCATATACTGAGGCTTTGCGGAAATCGACAAAAGCACAATAAACTTTAGACTTCTGGTGTAATATGTGTGATATGATTCCATGTAAAATGAATATGGCATCAACAGTTGACCGGTTTGGTCGAAATCCGAACTGGTTGTCGATAAGCTTTAATTTCTTCGTCATCGGCCCAATTGATTAATCTGTTAGTCAAAATAGATGTAAACATTTTTGACATCACACTAACTAAAATTATAGGACGGTAATTATTAGGGTCGGATAAGTCTCCACTTTTTGGAACTGTTATGAGGATTCCTTCTGTCCAAAAATCAGGGAAAATTCCCCTATTGAATATGAAATTAAATAGCATTTTCAAAATCGGAGCAAAAAAGTTCGGCCCGGCAATAATCATTTTTATTAATAATACTGTCACTTCCCGCACTTTTTCCAATTTTAAGTTTTGAGATAGACTGCAACATTTCATCTTCGGATATTTCAGTATCCAGCGAATCTATAACAATGTCATTTAAAAACGAGTTAGATTCAATCAAATTTATAACTTCTTCGCAGATATCAGGAGGGTTTCCACCAAGTAACTCAATTTACTGTTCGAAATGTTTAATAAGTAAGTCACTGTCAGCAAGACATTTATTTTTGTTCATTGGTTTGAATGCCGACCAAAATTTTCGAGGGTCAGATTTGGCAAATTCACAGAGTTCCTGACCTTTAGTTCGCTTATAGTTGGTCACCGCCAACCGTTTTGTTCGGTTGTACTTGTTTCGAGCTAAAATAAAATGCTGGCGATTAGCATCAGTTGGATGACGTTGATAAACATTTCTAGCAGAGTTTTAAAGTCTCGTCTCGCAGAAGCACAGTTTTGGTTAAACCAATCGTTGTCATGACGTTTCAGATATGTTGCGCTACGTTTATGTACAGTTTTACCAAAAACAGCAAACAAACCAGCAAGTAATCATTTACACTTTGACCCCTAGATGTACAAAAAGTATAAGATACCAAGAGAATCATTACCGAGACGACCATTCGCAATAGTTAGTCCTGTATTGTAACATAGTTGTATTAACTTTCGTCCGTATGCGTTTATTACTTTGTCCATCGAGCATCGTGTTGAAATTATAGGAGATACATCGGGCTTGTACATGTCTGATCACCTTGTTAATTGATCCAATCAATTCTGAGGGATTATCTTTTAACAAGTAAATTATTTTCTTTGTTTTTAATTAGTAATGATAAAAGGGCTGTTGATCTTTTCTTTGATGCTTTGTTGGAAAAAAATATTTGGAAAAAGTGTTTGTTTGCGCTTTTGGAAATAAAAGATTTGCGGAAATTATAGTAAAAACAATAGAAATTGGCTTTTACTCAAAGCGGAGTATATTGTTGTCTATTTCTTTCTTTTTATTCTTCCCCATTTACTGTTTCAATATTTGCACGAATAGACACATATTAGAATTCAGACTTATTTCATATATAAGAGTAAAAATGTGGCGTCCTTGGGGTTCAATGCAACCCATTTTCAACAAGTTTGACATACCGCTTGAAATTCTGCAAGAGGTAATTATTATTAAATTTACATTTCATATTCAATTCAATTCAATTCTTTATTACTTTAAGCACATTATGCTTATCAGTGCAATAAATACAAATACATTTCTATAACACAACATAACTTAATACATCAGAGAAGCAAATAAATATCAAGTATTGACCAATAACAGTTTGGTCCTATGATTATGTGCATTAGACAATTTACACAAATTACGCAAATCTTTTACATTTTCAGTGCTGAGAAGTTGCACTAATTTGAACGACGATGGACGTCTATAATAATAAGGTTTAATAAACTGTCTCCTTAAGTCTCTATAGCTTGCACATTGTAAAACAAAATGGAATTCATCTTCAGTGATATTCAAATTACAAAGAGTACATTTTCTATCTAACCTATTTACTCCATGATAACGGCCTACTTCAACAAACAAATTATGAGATGACAATCTAAGGCGAGTTAAAAACACTCTAAAATTCATATGTTTAGTTAGATAATTCTGTAAACATACATTATTGACAATATATTTATATAAATAACACTTAGATGATACGTTCAGTTGATCATTCAAAGTCTGTTTTGCTTGATCATATATCCTTGTTTTTACAAATAATAATAAATTTGTATCAATAATCAAATTGTCTTGGTTATACCAGATCTCATTTAAACCCAAGTTAAATAATAATTGTTGTAGTTGATAAATCCAACTGCTTCTAATATTACAGAAATTATACAGTTGTTCCCTGTAGCAGTTTTTAAGAATACAATTGCTTGTGGATAATAATTTGAACCAGTACTTCACTATGTTGTACATTCTAAAATATATCAAAGGATATCTACCCAATTCAAAATAAACCATACTACATTGTACATTGTTTGACACCTAATATGTTTTTGCAAAAATCAAGTTGTATTTTTTCAATATTTGGAGCTTTATGGAAGCCCTATATTTCACAACCATAACATAAAATACTGCTAATGTAAGTATCAAATAAATTCAAATATGTAAAAACATTCAAATACAATGACGAAACCTTCGACTTTAAACCAAAAACAGCTTTTCTACTTTGCTCAGCTAAATGTTTTTGAGCTTTAACAATTTTACCGTTAAAATTTAACAGTACACCAAGGTAACAAAATTCATCCACTATGTCAATAGCATTGCCATCATAATACCAAATTTCTTCGTCTTTTACAAAACCTCCGTTTCTAAATACCATCATTTTTGTTTTGGCAATGTTTACAGTCAAACCCCATTTACAAGTATATAATAATAATGTGTCTAACATATCTTGCAAGCCAATAACTGAATCAGAAAATAAAATCATATCATCAGCATACATAAGTAAAAATAATGACACGTCTTGCACTTCATATGGTATATTACTATTACGTAGAAATTCCATTTCAAAGTCATTTACATATAACGAAAAAAGTATAGGAGAAAGAACTTCCCCTTGCATAAGACCAACTGAACTTGTAAACTGCTCAGAATAAAAACCATCAACTTTCACACATACTTTTACTGTAGAATACATTGATTTTAAAACAGAAAGTAATTTGCCTGTTATACCAACTCTTGATAGCTTCAACCATAAGTTAAGTCTGGTTACGGAGTCAAATGCCTGTTTGTAGTCAACGAAACAGCAATATAAACGTTTTTTCTTGAAAAGTGCTTTCTGAACGAGTGTCAACAAAGAATAAATTGCATCAACAGTGCTGCTACCCGGGCGAAATCCAAATTGCGCATCTGTAATAATTTCATTATTCTCAGACCATTTAATTAGTCTTGAATTTATAATAGATGTAAATAGTTTCGCTAAATTACTGACTAAACTGATTCCACGATAGTTCGATGGATCGGACGAGTCGCCTTTTTTAAAAACAGGAATTAACACTGCGAGTGCCCAAGATTTCGGAAAATGTCCTGATGCTAATATCTTGTTGAATATTTCCTCTAGGAACGGTAGCAGAATATCCTTAAATTCAATGAATAACTCGTTAAATGTACCATCAATATCATGACTTTTGCCACGTTTTAGGTTAGAAATACACTTCAAAATTTCATCTTGTGTAATAATTTGATCAAGTTCATCATATGTTGTGTCGGAAACGGTCTCTAGAGTTTCGACTGTCACATTAATACCATCATTTGTGACCAAATTTCTAAAATGTTCGAAGAATTCAGAAAGTGACACATCAGAATTTTTGGCTTTCTTCTTTTGAAAAAGTTTATAATATTTCTTTGGGTCGCTTTTACGCAATGTAGCTATCATATTACCCTCTTGACGCTTATATTTTCGTTTTAGTTTATTTTCTAAACGCTTGTATTGTCTTTTAGACATAATTAATATTTGATGATTTTCAACATTTTTGTCTCTATTAAGTGTATACAAAGAACTAGTATAGATAGATCAAAGTCTTTTGCACTCGTAGTTAAACCATGGTTTGTCATCTTTATATCGGGTCGTCTTACTACGGGTACGGTCACAAATATTATTTGAACTATGTGAATTACAAAAGAATGGTGAAATAATGTTCATCAAATTGGAAGTAAACGATTCAACATAATTGTCAATACCATCTTGGGATTTTTCAATATCAGAAAATACTATCTGGCTAAGTGAACCACTGTTTAAAGTTAAAGACTCATAACACTGATCTTTTAGCTCTTCCTTCCATCGGTAACTATCATATGAGTTGTTTGATGCACCACTGTTACGCTTAGGCTCTTGTGAATCGTACAATATGCACCGCAAGCGAACATGTAAAGGCGCATGGTCACTAAAAGAAGTGAAGTTACAAACAATAAACTGGTCTATAATGTGTAAAAAGTCATATGGAGCCAATAAGTAGTCTACAACACTCATTCCCCGGGAACCACAAAATGTATAGTCATTAGCTAAGCCATCCTTATGCCGACCGTTCAAAATACGTAGACAATTTTAATCCAAACTCATTAGTACTTTGATCTGGATTTCTTCTTACTGGTAGATTTGTGTCACTTAGATACCCAAAAATATGGTTGAAACTATCAAAAATTGGGCCACATACATTGTCATTTATTATAAAATCATTAACTATAGCAGTTCTTGCATTCATATCACCTAGTAAAAATACTCTTGACGTTTCTGATGAATATTTTTCAACAGAATTTAACAAATCATAGAATAAATCACAATTATAAATCTTATAATAATTTGAATAGGCAGGAGGCAAATACACACATCCAATAAAATAATCAAACCCACAAGTTGATATATCCTTTGAAACCTTGAGCCATATAATTGTATTGTTCTGAATATCAACTACTTCAGCATACTTTGCAAAACATTTTTTTATTAACAAATATAGTCCACCACCTTGTTTATATTTACTTTTTAGTAATGGGACTGGCTTACAAATATAACCATCTACAATATCATCAAATGACTTATCAATCCAACACTCAGACAAAATAACAATATCATATGTTTTAATGTAAGATAAAAAATTTGGCTCATTAAGTTTATCATGTAAACCACCATTAATGTTCCAATACAAAAAGTTAATAAAGGAGATGCTTCTCGATATGTCATAGTCTGTACCTGTGTGCATATCTGCTAACACTTCAAAGCGAGATCCACTAGACGAGCCATTACTCACTGAAGATTTACTAGGTTTTATACTTGAACCGCTCGGTGTTTTTTCGGCCACTGAAAACCCTGGACCCGACGCTGTATCCGACATTCTATCACCTGACTGATCACGACGTGTAATTTTGACTAGCTAGTTTGATTTAACAACAGTCTGCTCACCATCAACAAGAAACTCGTTTACCTGCCTCCTTTGTTTTTTTATACACAGGAAATAATAGTTTGCGTTTTTCATGTATAGCTTTCGGAAATTGTTCAAAAATTGAAATGGTTGACTCTTTTAATTTGCGAGAGTTTTGACGTACAGTGTCCCTTTGTTGACGTTTTATAAATTTGACAATTATGGGGCGCGGCTTACGCACATTCCGAGTCGACTTGCTCACGAATTTCTTTCCCATCCTAAAGGCAGATGCTATTTCGATTGGTTCTCGAATTTCCAGAGATAAAGCACATATGTTTCTAATGCTATCAATACAGTCTTCGCCCTCCTCCTCCTCGATACCAAAAAAACATAAAATTGTCCCTCAAGTTTTCACATTGTAGTTGTTCAAGCTGATCAACCATACTCCTGTTAACAACACGCAATGAAGTTATATCATCGGCAATGACAGCCATGTCAGATTTATTTTGTTCGAACCCTGCAGATATAAACTGCTGACTATTTTCAACGACCTCAACTCGTTTCACAAGACCATCAACAACTGCTCCCATTTTCGTTAACTGATGACTTTATTTCATCAACGGAATTCATTCTTAAATTAAGATTGTCAATTTTATTCATCAGGTCGGACATCCATGGGGGTGTACTGCTAAACGATGTAGGAGGAGAGGGGTACAAATTCATTCCGGTCATTCCGGTATGCGATGCATGCTGTGAAGGATAATGCTGAGACATAATACTAAATGGATTTGCATCCTGTGATGATGCAAAATTGACCGTTGGCATCACATTACCACCAGATGAGTTTGTTATTGTTTGTGACATATTAAAAATGGCGGAGGAATCAAACGCACCACAATCAGTTTTACTTTGAACACGTTTTCTTTTTGGTTGCGGCTTTGTTACCCTTCTTTGATGTTCCATTAGGTCTGTTAAATAAGTTTACCATACACTGTTCATAATAGAGCAACCAACCACTCCTGAAGACATCTTAAATATCATATATTAAGAGATGCCAAACAGACATGTCCATACAGTCCAGGGGGACATAACTCATCATATAAATAGATAGTTAGTGTATGATTGCCAATGAGACAGATATCCACCACTGTACAGAGATCATAGTGGAACGGCGAAGATAAAAGCAAATTAAGTTCGCGCAATACAACCTTAAACTAGAGAAAACGTATACCGTTTAGAAAAAATATATAATTAGTAATGTATATTCAAATGTGTTTTCATGCTTTTAATTAATATTATAAAGTTATGAATTATTTATTTATAAACATCTTCAATATTTTATTTTTGATTGTAAGTAGTTCTGTATTTTTAATGCTTGATATTGTGATAAAATGAATTGAAATTATTATTAAGCTTTTTTACTCTCTACTAATCACATCAGTGAACAGCTTTATTCAGTGCCGGCTGAATGGCAAATTTGCTATTTTGCCGGTGCCGGTCATATAGCACTTTTGCTATTTAGCCGGTGCCGGTCAAATAGTCACTGTCAATAATAATTGTGAGTCCATCAATCATGTTTTCAAAAAGTCAATAAATTGGAAGCCACAAAGTCTACAAGACCTAGTCACTAACCTTCATGACATCACAAGAGTCCATTTTGCTGATTTGAAAAGAGCGTTATATGGGACCGTAACTATGAACTTTTCGGTAATTACACAAGTCATAAAGTATCACTGCAGTGTTGGTTGTCAAAAACACCAGAACAGAAAGATCGACTTTTTCTCAAACTTGTGAAAAACTGCAAAACAGCCAAGAGTGCCCGAGTCGTTCGAGCAGTGAACACTAATTTTGAAATCCCGCTACCGCAAAGACTAGCAAAGAAACCAAATCAGAACAAGAGACCAAGGCTGCTGTGTCGTACAAAACCAAGATATTAAATCTGTGATGTGTATATAGACAAATCATAACTTAAACGAGTCTAAATTGAAAACTACGTTCAAACCTATGACTGCGTTGGATAAAAACCGCAATTTTTATACGTGTGCATGTCAAACAAATTTCGTTGTAGAAGGGTCTAAAAACAGCACAAACAACATTTTCCAAAAGACCAAAAGAGTGAAAAAAGTATATTTAAACAAAACGCATTTGACTAACAGGTCGAACAACTGATGTTCTTTAACCCTGCTGACTGCCATTGGCGATTGCCAAATAAAATTGATCACAGGTTGTAACAAAATGGATCTTATTATAAATTTAATACGTCACAGAAAGAAAAAAAAATTGTTAACTTGTGGACAGGATGTTGTGCCACAAACATTCGGTGTCAATATTTCTTTAGTACACCATATCCGGATTTCGACAATAAATGTCTCTTCAGTGATGTTAGGGATCGAAACGGTATTTGGAAGGCCATATAAAAAGCACCCTCATTTTTAGAGAAAGTACCCTCATTTTTAGATTAACTCTTGAATTTTAAGAGTCAATATATAGGATGAACGGATCATATAAACCGGAGGGAAAATATGATACATGCCCAAACAAAAAATATAAACGAGTCTAAATTGAAAACTACGTTCAAACCTATGACTGCGTTGGATAAAAACCGCAATTTTTATACGTGTGCATGTCAAACAAATTTCGTTGTAGAAGGGTTAAAAACAGCACAAACAACATTTTCCAAAAGACCAAAAGAGTGAAAAAAGTATATTTAAACAAAACGCATTTGACTAACAGGTCGAACAACTGATGTTCTTTAACCCTGCTGACTGCCATTGGCGATTGCCAAATAAAATTGATCACAGGTTGTAACAAAATGGATCTTATTATAAATTTAATACGTCACAGAAAAAAAATTTGTTAACTTGTGGACAGGATGTTGTGCCACAAACATTCGGTGTCAATATTTCTTTAGTACACCATATCCGGATTTCGACAATAAATGTCTCTTCAGTGATGTTAGGGATCGAAACGGTATTTGGAAGGCCATATAAAAAGCACCCTCATTTTTAGAGAAAGTACCCTCATTTTTAGATTAACTCTTGAATTTTAAGAGTCAATATATAGGATGAACGGATCATATAAACCGGAGGGAAAATATGATACATGCCCAAACAAAAAATATAAACGAGTCTAAATTGAAAACTACGTTCAAACCTATGACAAATCATAGCTTATATATGCTTGTGACTCTTTGTTATATTTATTTATTATTTATTTATTGATAATGTCATCCATACTAACTTACTTTCTTACATATGTTTATAAACTATATGGTTCATCTCTATTGATAGTTATCAAAATGAAATATTAATAAATGAATTAATGATAATAGTCGTTTATTGTGCACTTTCAAATTACAACGAAGTATTGATTAAAAACAAATAAAAGTATCATAAAGTCAAAATAATATATTTAAAAATACACACAAAAAAAGAAGAAATAAAAAGTTTTGTTTTAAATCCTACAACAACAAAATACACGACAAACAAAAAGGTGTAATTATATATAAGCCGTGTAATTGTTGTTTATTTATTTCTTCATGGATCAGTGATTTTATTACCTGGTTAATTACTGGCAAGTGCCGTCGGACAAAACCTTTGATGACAGAAAAAATCAAATTACGACATTACTACAATTAGTAATGACTAAAAAATTCAGATACATTATCTTCATGAAAAACTACGTCCGATGGTATGTTTTTTTTCATTCATAGCACCATCCCATCATGGGCTTAGTGCAGTTTCATGAGCTTAGTGCACCAAGGCGGCCTAGGTGGTGTTTAGACGCTCTCCGAGTTGTGTACCACCAAGCCTGCATTTTTTACTTGACCTTTGACCTCAAGGTCAAATTATTGAAACCTGTCTAAGTGTTATATTATGAACTTGTAGTTAATTGTCCATGCTGTAATATTTTTGTCTTTTGAGATAAATCGATGATGTATTGTATGTTTTTGTAAAACCATGTGACAGCTTGTTGTATACCATCATGACAGCTAGAAATTTAGCCTTGACCTTTGGCTTCAAGATTAAATAATTGACATTTCAAGTATGCTTGATTGATTGGATGTCAAAAAACCGTCTTACTCCAGATTGTGTAATGACATTAACATGTGCAATTTGAGGGTAATTCCAGGTTTTACAGTGCACTTATTCAGTTTCTTATACAATTAGTAGACGAATTCCGAACTTTCTTTATCGCTCCTTCAACAACATCAAAAAGGGAGACTTAAGATCCATATTGAAAATAGAAAGTTTCGAAATGGAAAAAAATGATAATCTTCTGTGACAAGTTTATTTCTCGAATAACAGCAACAGACTTTAGTACACTTGATAAATATGGATATGAATCCTTCGGTCGGTGTGAAAGGAATTAAATATTGTTGATCAGATCACACATGTCACACTCATTTTGTGTGTTTCTTGAAAAAGGCCGCAGACGCAAAGATGGGCCGGGTTAAACGATTTTGTGAGATCTCAACCCTCCACCTAGCCAAAGCAGAATAAATTAAAACATCAATACGCTAAGTAAAACTCAGTTTAAAAGAAATCCGATATAAGAATAGCTAACAGAAGAAACTAAGTAAAATTACAAAGATACATAAATTAACCAATGATTACTAGCAAATACTGATCTCAATTAAACAAAACATCATATGAAGTTCTTTTTCAACTTCCAGCTATATTGATGATATCCTGTCATGCAAAAGTCACCATTTCAACGAGTGCTTACATAAGAAGATGTCTGTACCAATTCAGGAATATGGCAGTTGTTATCCATTCGACGTTTGATGTGATTGAGCTTTTGATTTAGCCATTTGATTAGGGACTTTCTGTTTTGAAATTTTCTTCGAAGTTCAGTATTTTTGTGATTTCACTTTTATCATCGGATATATCCCAGTGGTACTACAGACATAAGGTCTGCTTCACATCTTAATATTTTCCCCTTCATTGCCCCAGTTATAATAACATTAAATGGTACCAAGTTATTTACTCATAGTGTGTATTTCAACTAATAAAATCATAAATGAAGATCGAACTCAACTCAAAATATTAAGAAATCCAGAACCAATTACAAATGTTGAAGAACTGATATAATCTTAATTGAACAATAGGAATACCAAACCCAAACTTTACATAACAGCGATGCATGAAGAAAGTCTGATCCTTAATTCTGATTAACAACCCAAGATTGTTTTCATCAAATTGGAGATCAGAATAAAAAAAAATTTAGAAAAAAAACATCCCCGTCCTTTTTGAAGTTAAATGGATGTTCCCTTAACAATATCTATTCATAATTGCCACTAACCAAGTTTCCCAGTTCAACGGACCATACTTACAGAAAAACGCAATGGACTGGAATATCCCATACACTTGCACATCTGCATATTTGGATCTAACAATGTAAACACTTTCAGTTAGATTTAGAACTAAAATGTAAACTTATAAGGTGGTGCTGAACAGAAAAGCCTTAATTTTATCCTCCAATGTAGCAGGTCTCGAACAAAATTAAATGGACTAGCGAATCCAATCACACACAAAACTGCCACGTAGCATCAGTGCCATCTAACTTAATTTCTTGTAGATACTATAAAATACCTAGAAAATGCATTGGCAAGGTCAGATCAGTTCTGCAAAGGGTAAAAACAATAGTTAAAGGTGAAAGGACAATAATACTGTATAAACTTAAACAAAAACAAGAACTATCTTTAAAAAAGATATCCGACGTATTTAAATTTGTCGAGTATATGTTTAAAACTATCATTTCGATAACCTTCAGAAGCACAAGGTCTTAATGATGCAGAACCTCTTTAATAAAATCTCCATCTGAATGTAACTACAAGATGTTCTTTACTAAGTCTGGTTATATTAAGGCAAACATATATAAGAATATTGTGCTGACATCTAAACATTATTTTTTTTTAAACCAGTGCAAATAACAAGAAACAAATAAACATTTACTACTGTTTACATTAAACTTAATTCAATGACATGGTAAACAAAGCTAGAAACTATTGGTAGTATAAGTAGTATCTTTCTGTTTACATTCACCAAAACCCCGCGGAAATCTCACATGCGTAGGTGCGTTATAAAAGTCATGTACGTTCGTACAACAAAGTTTACATTAAAAATTATATAATTGTCCCGAATAAACAGCTGTCATGGCCTGGATGCAAAGAGCTATTGGAGAAAAAATTATTTTAATAAAAATATGAATCTTTGTAAGATCTAGTTCAAATATTTATAGTTTTTCACTTGCTTTCCATCACGATATAATTTTCGAGACGTTTTTTCAAACACAACCAAATCACCCACCATGACAGCATTTTGTCCCATCACAGAAAAGATTTTCGAGCATGCGTATTCTGTTGCCATAGTTAAGCCTCCTTAAGTTCAAACTGCACAAACCGAAACTATACCGACTACGTTGGAAAAATCGGCTGCATGACGATGTTTTCCCACCAGAATCAATTAGTCTGCAAAGTATGAATGAATCAAACAAATAAAAACACAAGTTGGTCCAGACTGACAGGCTGATTTATATATGTCTTTCCATTTTTTAGGCATGATATAAAATGGGAAATGTTCAAATTTCACAAGAACTAGTTTAAGACCCAATGTGTATTTGTACATGTTTTAAATCAAGGACTTCATTTGTATTTGTGTTAATGGTGGATGCAGAGGGGGTGTTCTTGGAATGGAACATATATAATGACAAAAAAATTAAACAACACAAATTTCATGGGTTCTAACCACTATCTGTATTTACCTTCACCAGGAACGCTCAAAGCCATGGATGTTTAAGAACCGCTCTGATTATAGTAATATGTTTATATACAATTGATTATTGTTGAAGATGATATGTTGACCTTTAGATGTTTACGAATTGTTCTATCAGATTTATGTCTTACTTATATTCCATTTAATTTATTGACCATTTTCCTTTCATTTTGTGTCATCATAGGATTTTTTTTTGTCATGAGCTATAAATGGTCATGGCTAGTGAAGTAGAAACTGTTTACTCTTCAAGACCACCTGTGGTCACTCCTAGTTTTGGTATGATTCATATTTCTGTCAAGGTTTGTGTGTAGGTATTATGTGAGCTGATGTGTGTCTTGTTCTTTCTACTTCTCTTCTTGCTTTTATTTCTACAAATTTTTTATTAACCTATGATTTATTTTTGTTTTTTTGTTTTTTTTAATTGTTTTTCAGGGGAAGGGTAAACATATACACTAGAACTGTCTGCAGAGAAGGATAAACATCTCATTTCATTTATTATGAATGTGTTAACCGGATAATAGTTTCCCTCTACCAATAACAGTTTTGATTTTGCTGTGATGTTCACAGCACTAAGACTGTTTTAATATATAATATATAATTACTGACTAGACAAATGAATTATTGGTAGATCATGCACACAGTAATTTATAACATTCTGAGCTGGATTAAGATATTGTACAGTGATGTAATTAACACTGTTCTGAGATTATTTTCATCCGGTATTTTATAAAGATGATCATAAGATTTTACACATGGTCTTAGTCAAAAGGGTCCATCAATTACTGAAGTGAAATGACGCCACAAATCTTTTTAATTCAATCACTATCTTCTAGCTTTGGCTTTCCTTGGTATTGCCTCTGGAAATCTTAAAGGTAATTGTAGAATTGCACTTTTGATTTCAAGTTTCTCTCCCAATTCTGCTGTTATCTTCTTGATGTTCATTTTACACCCAATAGCTCTGACATAAGAGTCTAAACTGCAAAATAATATAACACAGAATATAGTTAAGGAAATAGGTAAATATGTAAGGGGAAATTGTAACTGGCCATATAATACACCCTTGGGTTTGTGAACTACCTACAAATGCATTTTGGATAATAGGAAATGCCTTTGGCCAATACGACTTACATAGTGGCCAACGAGCATCTACCGTAAACCAACTTATTTTTTTCATATACTATATTTCACATTTAGCTCTTCCCATCCCATTTCACGGTAATTTAAATATGCAGTTATTTTCTATTTGCGAAATTCATGGAAATTAGTTGCTTTTACAGTATATGACAATAGTTGCATTTTTGTTGTCTACTGATACTGATATTTAAATCTACATCTTGTATTTGTAATACAATAATACTTTTTAGAGGAGAATAGACAAGAATGTACATGTTTCATGTTCAGCAAATGAAAACTGTTCACAAAGTATGAAGTCATACTGTGCAATAGAAGAAGCCAAGAAATATGTGACAGAACTTTTTTGTTTGCAGAACAAACAGACAGATAAGGTGATTGCAATATAGCCCTAATCCTATAGTGGAAAACAAAAATAAATCAAGCATTCAACAGCTACAAACTAATACATGTATTACATATATATTACCTTTTTGCACCTAATTTGAGGTCTCTTTGTAAATCATTTAATGGTAAATCAAACTCATCCAGGATAAGACAAAGCACTAGAATATGTAATGCCAACTTGTCTTTCAGACGGGATGGAAGACATCTAAAATGATAAAAAAAAATCTGTTGAGGCTAGCAATAACATTAAGGTGTGTATCAGCATATATATGAGTCAAATATTTTACAAAAGTTTACTAGCAAATTCATGACTAAGCCTTTTCTTTTCAAGCTGATATATGGTAAAAAAAAAATATAAGTTTGTCTAAAGCCAACCATGCAGTATTAGTTTTTCTCATTGTTTGAAGGCCATAAGGTTGCCTACAATTGCTTATATCTACTTCCTTTGAACTTTGGTGGATACTTCTCATTGACAATCATACCACATCTTCTTCATTTGTTCTTACTTTTATATTATGCAGTTTATAATCGGGCCAGTTTTTCTTCTTATTTCAACATGTGATGTTTTTTACAGAGCGGCAGAGAATACCAATTTCAACAATAAATCGGGATTTATAGCATATTCTACCTAAAGATCACATTGCATTTTAAAACCTAGCAAAAAATATTTCTAGAAAGATGTGTCTTTTCAGTCAAACTTAAGATTTTATTGAAAATTTGACATTGGGAATCTATTTGGGAGAGCATATATCATATCTACCAGTATATGTAATAATCTTCTTAAACATCTTAGAACCAATATTGTTCAGGATATTTGTAATTTACTTGAAATTACTTCTCATAAACAAAACTTTCTTCATTTCTATTTATTCTTTTTCTAAATTTTCACTTACCACTATTTGACATTGGGAATCAATTTGAAATAGCACATGTATCATATGATATTTTCTATATTTTTTTGTTATCATTGTCATTTACCTTATTTCTCTTTTTCCTGAGTCTGCTAGTAATGTAAAGTCATCATATATCTGTTTTTTTACTTTGTCTGGCCATTCTTTTGGCAGAGGATCTGTAAAATAATTAAATTACCTCCCTTTGAATGCAGATGGAAAAATAACATTTCTTAAACTACATTTCAAAACTATTTATTACAGTGCAAGTTTTTACCTGTCTTTTTTATATAACAACAAAAATGTACTTATTTGCTAAATTAAAAACATTTTTACTTAATTAAGAATGTGTTCACTGTTTTTCTAGCGTATAATTTGAATGACAGCCTCGCTTTCTACCTGTTTCTAAGCCTTGTACAAATAACAGATTGATATTTCGAGACAATATATGGTTATTCGATATTTATTTTTACATGTGTAAAAAAAAAAAAGATCATGCAAAATGCTTTGTTTCTACCACATCTTGTTGCTTATTTTAGGTTATTTTAGACATGTATAGGTGTCACCTACTGACTTCTGATTAATATATTTCAAAATCTTAACATAAATTCTTATTCTCATTTATATCACCTATTAAACTTTTTGATTGAGTTTAGCCATTTCAATTGATATCAAATAGTGTGTCTTTTTATGTAGTAATGTTACATTACTTACGTAGGATGAAAGTTGGCGCCCGTTAAAACATTCAAACCCACTGCATTTTCATGCACCTATTGTCGTTACAATTCCTAAGTCAGGATTGGTGCGAGTCAAGGCTGATGAAGGCTGTTCTTTAACTAACTGTTTACTTTTTAGACATTTTGACTTGGACAGAGAGTTGCCTCATTGGCACTTATATCCCATCCTCTGTTTTATACAGAGAGTGGTGAGTTTATTTTATTTTCAAATTGACCCCTAATTTAATTTCAAAGTTGGAAAAATAATTCTATCACCACCTTTTCTTTAAGAATCTTAAGAAAACAAGAGGCTCATGAGAGCCTGATATCACTCATCTGTAATTTAAGTTTCAGGCATTTGACTCATTTGCAGATCTTACTTTGCTGAATATTCTTGCGATTTTAGCTGTTTCACTGATGTGTACCTTGGGGTCATAAAACTTTCGAGCACATTTTTTGTACTCAAGACTCCAAAATCAACCAATCAAATTACTGGATTTCATGTTTCGAGCATGATTTTTGTGCTCCGAGCACTGAGCAAAGTTTTATGCCTTCAAACTGTCAAACAAGGTGTCATATAAACTGTCAAACAAGGCCAATTGTAATTTACAGAAGACAATGTTTGTACATACTCTTTGTTCTGAAATCTTTGGTTGGTTTCATGAAGACATTCATAAGATAATGTAGATACATAAGTATCTTAGACTTGTACCATCTCTGGTCTGTTGATGAAGGCAACACTGACAAGTGGTTCAGTATGTATTTTGGATATCTGATAATAAAAATACATATATACACAAATTAATATCAGAATTTTAAAACTTGCATTGCATACATTAAATTCAATTTTATTGTGAGGTTTTTATAAATGAAATGATTAAAATGACTGGGTGAGTTTAGCAATAATTAGAATTTTCATTCTGATATTCAATTCATATATCTGAACGCAGCGTGTACATTCATACAAAATAACAATTATAAATACATATAATAATTTAAGAATTAAATTAACAGTATTTGAATTTCATGCTACAATTATACCAGAAAAATCTCGAGAGATTATGCAAAATAAATATATATTTCACCTTTCTAATAATATGTTTGTTATGCTATTTTGATATCATCTCTTACATTTTAGTTGAAATAGTATTGCTCAGCTGTCATAAACATCGCACGACATTGTCTAATAATTTTCCGTAAAATAGGGGGGTGCATTGACAAAGTCGAAATTAAATCGTCATTTCACAACCAAGCATAACAGATTCGTGTAGCTCTTAATCAATTTCAGAAAAAACTTGTTAAATAATGATCTTTAAGGTGGTACCCAACACTTTCACTAAAATTAATTTGGCTCGTTTAATTTTCCTAAAATTTTGACAAAGTATTTACTTTGACCCTTTAGCAAAAATATAAAAATTTCACAAATTTTGAACCAACCATTTTATCAGAAAAATTACACTGGTCATATAGCAGTTTGACAAACACCAATTTTGATCACTGAGAAGCTTAATATTCACTGTACAACACAATGTAATTAAAACGTTCAACTGACTTTAAAGAGTTATCTCCCTGTAGTGTTAGGTACCACCTTAAGCATAAAGAAAAAAATGTAAAAAACGTCGTACGAAAATAAGTTTCAAAACACCTGTCAAAAGCGTAATGGACTCGTCTACTGAAAAATACGAGAATATCGGATTAATCTGTTGTCATGCATTCCCGTTTTTTTTATCCAATTGAACGATATTTTTTTTTATTATCTATGAAACAAGAAAATTTCAAATGATTTGTTAATATTCAGTACTTTTAACTTAACGTCTTGAACTTCCACCTGTCCATATTTGGAAAAGTCTATTTCTATGAAATGTATCACAGGCACTTGTTTCTGTCAATATGGGGTTTACTATCCATACTAGTACAAAAAAAGTAATTTTTTTTGTACTAGTATGGATAGTAAACCCCATATTGACAGAAACAAGTGCCTGTGAAATGTATGTATGTATGTACTCGAGATTCCGCCAATGATGCATCTTACGAATTGATGACAGATAAGAGAAACGAACTTGTTAGGTTATTGGTTTTAAACACAGGTTTTGTTCCGCCAAAGTATTTGCGCAAACGACATTTCAAGGTCAGTTATAATTGATTTGTCTATTTTAAGAAACGTAAACTAGAAGTTGTGTTTTTTCACATCAGAAAGTATTATCAATTCTGTTGGTGATTAATGCATTTCATTTCATAAAAAAAGAATATTTAATTATTTTTCAGTGATAATGCATTTGTTAGGGTCGGCTGGAATAAAAAAAACATGAAAAGTTAATTTTATTTTTATTCTAGAAATCGGCAAAATCGGGTCGGCAGATCCGTAAACCAACAAATTAAAAAATCCTGGCCTAAGGTGGTACTACAGGGAGATAACTCTGTAAAGTCAGCTAAATGTTTTAATTACTTTGTGTTGTAAAGGGAATATTAAGCTTCTCAATGATCAAAATTAGTGTTTGTCAAACTGCTATATAACCAGTGTACTTTTTCTGACTAAACGGTTGGTTCAAATTTTTGAAATTTTTATATTTTTGTCAAAGGGTCAAAATAAATACTTTGTTAAAATTTTAAGAGAATTAAACAAGCCAAATTTATTTAAGTTAAAGTGTTGGGTACCACATTAACAAGAGATTTGGTGACACTTGAATTATTGACATCATGTACGTATCAATCACTTTTCCAATAAAGGATCAGACATGTTTTACTTATAGGTCAAAAGTTTGCAGGGAACATCTGTGATGACTTTATTTTATGCATGGAGGCATTCCAATTACTTAAATATGGATGTAATAATAATACTTTATTCCGAAAGCAATACAGCTTATAGGATACATATACACAATTTTACACAAATATAAGAATTTTTCAAGAGAAATTTAATATATTTAAATATAAGGTGTGCATGAAAGAACATATAATACATAATACATAATTAAATACATAATACAATTAAGCATTATCCTGAGAGTTTTGTCTGAATTATATTTAAAATGCAATTTTTTTCTCTCTCAAAAAGTCACTCCCATACCATCAAAGTGTTTAATTATTGAAAAACACCAACTGATTTATATAAGATTTCCTGATTCAACATTGTTTGTTGAAGAATAAAAAAAGACATATCTTTAAATGAAAGAACAATGAAATGTATATTTTCATATTCATTTAATGTCAATATCCTGACTTGAAAAAAAACAGCTCATATGACATATTAGTCTATTAATATCAACACGAACACAAACAATAAAACTTGAGAGAAAAAATTAATGATTGTTGCTCTGCATCATATATTTTTTTATATTGCAAGATTCTTATACAGACTAGTATCAGCTGGATTTCTCTGGTGGCTGGTTGTATTTCTAAAGGACTTATTTTTAACAATAAATATTTTTTCTCCTCAGTTAATGAATATCCACAGGAACTTAAGGATTTTACTTAAGAAGTATTTGCCATTTATACCAAAAGTTTGATTTATGTGAAAAATTCCTGACATTTAGTACATTTTGTACTTGTTGAATATATAAATATAGGAAGATGTGGTATGAGTGCAAATGAGACAACTCTCCATCCAAACTAGATATCATTGAGATGGGAGCAATCTCTGTGGGCCCCGCTGTCAATAACGTGGGGTAAATAAGTTGTATGGATAATCTGATATGAAGCATTATTTGAAGTTATTACATAGTCTCACCTAGGATGCATACGTTATGACACATTCTCTGGTGTTGGTTAATATATATGTTAAGTTGAAAATGTTTGTCAGGTATAAAGTATGAAATAATAACAGCTGTCCTCTCAAAATATAGTGTGGATCAAATTTGTTAGCTATGGACAGACCAACAGACAGACAGACCTTTGACCTAGAAAGTGGTACATACATCATGACACACCCTCTGGTGTTGGTTAAAATGGATGTAAAGTATAATATTTGAAATCATAACGGTTCTCAAGATATAGAGCGGACACAATCTTCACAACAGAACACGGGGTTGTCAACTGAAACCAAAGTTTTTTTTACATTGACCTTTGACCTAGGAAGTTGTACATACATCATGACACGCCCTCTGGTGGTGGTTAAAATGGATGACAAGTATAAACTTTGAAATCATAACGGTTATCTAGATATTGAGCAGACACGATCTTCACCACAGGACACAGGGTTGTCAACTGAAACCAAAGTTTTTGACCTTGACCTTTGACCTAGGAAGTTGTACATACATCATGACACACCCTTGGGTGTTGGTTAATAATCATGTTAAGTATTAAGGATAAAATCATAACGGTTATCTAGATATGGAGTGGACACGATCTTTACCACAGGATACAGGGTTGTCAACTGAAACCAAAGTTTTTGACCTTGACCTTTGACCTAGGAAGTTGTACATACATCATGACACGCCCTCTGGTGTTGGTTAATATACATGTAAAGTATAAAGTATGAAATCATTATGGTTCTCTAGATATGGAGCGGACACGAAAGTGTTACGGACGGACGGACGGACGGACAGACTGATCACTATAGGGCGACATGCTTTTAGGCGGGGCCCTAATAATTATTTATAAAAGTAAACCATTATAGGTCAATGTACAGCCTTCAACCTGAAGCCTAGGCTCACACTTAACAACAAGCTATAAAGGGCTCCAAAATTACTAGTGTAAAACCATTCAAACAGGAAAATCAACGGTCTAATCTATATAAATCAAAGTGAAAGAATCATTGATGGAGAGATTAGAAGAGTAGTTTGAATAATTTTATATTAAGGTATGGTGGGGGGAAAATGTACATTAATACAGCACTATTGCTAAAAATTGCATAAACAGCAGGTCTTTAGAAGGAAACGTGCTTTTCCAGTATGAGGATAAAATGAGCTCGAATTAAATAATATGGGTCTCTTAATTTGCACAATTTTAAACTGCAGTTTATATCTTATCCAAATAATGTTGCCTGTTCTGGACATGTTGCAAAAAAAAAAAAAAAAAAATTAAAATTCCATGTATGGGGTTTGCTCTTTGTTGAAGTCTATCAGTAACCAGATGTTCTATTAACAATAAGACTACATCAAATTATGAATTATTCTCATGGGATCAAATACTGTTAATTCAGAAATAACTAAGACTTTTTAACCATATGTATAATGTGACTGGGTGAGTATGACAATAATAAAAACTTGCATTCTGAGATCAGGTACATATATCTATATGAAGTATTTCTTGATATCGCAATTATTAATCTTGCATTTTTTTTCAATCTTTAAAAAAACTGCCTTAATAAATGCATGCAATGATTTCTGAATAAACAGCCAACCTTTTCTGCATATCTATCAATTTCATTTTTGTTTTATATAAAACCTAAAGTTGTTGTGAGAATTACTTACTCCTCTTTTACATTCCATTCTTTGATCTGTTTTTTATTGGAATCATAGAATAGTTGAGCTGGAGTCATCATTGAATCCATAGCCTCTTGATTTAATACTGAAATAAATTTATATCAGATATCATTTGTCTTATTATAGCAGTATAGATTTGTAAAAGTCTAAAAAGTAAGTCTGAAAAAAACGTATTCAACATCTCTTAGTATTTAGCATAATATGTTAACTGTATGGATAAAGAGAGATGTGGGCTAAATGTTAGAGACAGAAACCAAAACAATCTGTTATGATTTCAGACAGTAATAGTGTTAAACACAAATATACTTTTTGTAACTACATGTATGATCGTGACATCAAGATGAAGTTATGGTAGCAATGCTTAAAGAAAATGTAATTCTAGTAACTATGACCTTGACTTTGAATGTAGTGACCTCTATATCAAGAGGTCATCCTCTCTTTACAAGTGACTATATATGTATCTGGTACATGTACAGCATCTTAGAACAACTTCTCTCTACACTTGTTAATTCATTCTAGTGAGTATGACCTTAACCTTGAACTTTGTGACCTCAATATGAATAGAAATCTCAGTCTCATTATATGTATCTATATATGCAAGGAAAGTTGCACCCAGACATATAGTGAGTATTCATTCTAGTGAGTATGACCATAACCTTGAACTGTATGATCTCAATATGAATAGAAATCTCACTCTCATTGTATGTGACCATATATGTAAGGAAAGTTGCACTCAGACAAATGGTATTTGATTGAGTATTCAGACTGTTACTGTTACGGTCACCATTTTTTCTGCACAAACTTCTGAATTTTTTTGTTGTAATTTTGACTTTGATCTTGACCTACTGACCTCCAAAATCAATAATTATCTTTGCCTCATAATAAATGACCATATCATCTGACAACAAATAAGATAGCAATCTGACATAAAGTGCTTGTAATGAGTTCACATCAAGAAACCAAATTGACTGATTGAATGAATTGCAGACAGGTCAAATATTACATTCCCATCAATTTGTAGCATTAGGTTTAAAACATTAACCAGAAGATGTCTGTCTAGACTGCAATATCCAGATCACTTTTCCTTAAGCTGACAGCTAAAATGACAGGTAAAATGTAATTCTATGCAAAATGCTACAAATATAGGTAACACAACTGCTTATAAATCTGTTCAATAAATTGTCTGTACTTTTTGCAATTAGCTTTGTACAATAGACAACTTTTGAGTTCGATGCATTTACGTCAAAAACTCTGGTATTAGTGAACATCATTCTTGTGTTTAGGGGCGTTGTTGTAACAAAATATTTGTTCCTGCGTGACATTTGTTCCAGCGGAACAAATTTCATATGAAATATGTTCCATTGGAACTTATATCACAGAAAATTTGTTCCAGCACTATAAAATTTGTTCCGGAACTAATTTTTTAACTTAATGTAAAATAAGTTCCGGAACAAAAATCACAGCTCCATGAGTTTTGTTCCAATATTAAAATTTGAAAAAAAAGTGAAATAAGTTCCTGTGATATTAGTTTTGAACGAAAACATTTTTCACGAATCAATGAAAATGTTCTGCTCGGATCTATTTTACAGAAAATAAACACCTTCAACCTATTGCACAGCGAAATATTTTCTTGTTAACCTAAAAAATTATAAAGCAAGCTGGATGCTGTACTATGCTTGCATGGGGTACATTTGCAATTAAGGCATGACTGTAGGATGAAGATAAGAAATAAAAGCGATGATTATGTATCGTTATTTGTATCTACAATGTATGTTTTATCATTTATGTAGTATTCAACCTCCTTGTTTCCTGCTGATCATGGGTGATCTAATCATACAATGTACCTAGCTATGGTCATTGCTCAGTTTTAAAAGAGTGTGTCTTTTATCTCTTTATGCCTTTAAAATCATTGGTCAGTTACATTGTCCTTTCAAAGTAATACAAATGTTCAACTTTAACTATAATACTTTTTTTTCGAAATTACTTTTATTATTATTTCTTTATTCTACTCTTTCCTGGTTCATAAGTGTCATTTTCAGTCTTATTAATTGAGAACGTTATTGGATTTTTGATTTACTCAAAAGGATCCAAATTGAATGTTTACACTTATAATTTATTACATAATCAATATAATACATGTTTCTTATAATGACTTTAAACTCAATGATGACAAGTGCTCAGTATATAAGATAACTTGTTTAACCAGTGGAACATATGTCATAGAAGAGGAACTTATTTCACTAGGTGAGGAACAAATTTCACAAATCCAGAACTTATTTCACCAGGTGAGGAACAAATCTCACAAACATGGAACTTATTTCACTAGGTAAGGAACAAATTTCACTCACCCAGAACTTATTTCACCAGGTAAAGTGTGGAACTTATTTCATAGAGATGGAACAAATTATATGGAAATTGTCTGTGAAAAAAGTTCTCCAGGAACATATTTCATGTGAAATTAGTTCCACTGGAACTTTTTTCACAGGAACAAATTTTGGCTCACATTGTCACTTCCGTTCCATTGTTGAGCGAGTGGTTGGAAAAGTATAGATCTATATTGTACGAATTATGTGGCAAATTGATTTCTCATAATTGATAATCAACACTGCTGTCATTAGGGAATTGTGATTAAGTACCTACAAAACACCTATTGTTTCTAGTTTATCCTGCACAATGACAATCACTAAGATGCTTGATGAACGTTAATAGTGCAGGGATACAGGGGACCCCCTCTATCTGGTAAATGACGTCACAAAGGCGTGCATAATTGCCGAGTTTTTTCCTGTGACGGATGAACTCGAAAGTGGTCTATTACATAATAGTTTTATCAGTTCCAAATATGATAACTTTATCATGAAAATATATGAAAGCGACTAATAACAGTATTGGA
Organism: Mytilus trossulus; assembly: GCF_036588685.1. Taxonomy (NCBI): domain Eukaryota; kingdom Metazoa; phylum Mollusca; class Bivalvia; order Mytilida; family Mytilidae; genus Mytilus; species Mytilus trossulus. The sequence continues at coordinate 33,897,541 of NC_086373.1, forward strand.
TATCTGTGAGGTTGTTTATTGTTGATTTAACATCTCATTGACATTTGCTCTACAACTATATCAATCTTTATCAGATCTAACGGAAAGTTTGCTTTGATGTATGACATAAAATCATATATATCTTTTTTCCTGCTGTGTTAAACCATCATTACTCGGTTTTTGTGTTCACATGAAACTGATGGCACCTAACGTTATCCATATTTATGTCAGATTCATAATTCATTTATCTAGACTCATTCCAGTAATCACTTATTTAATCATTGTTCGTTAAATTTCATTGAAATCAATATTTTTATTGCAAAAAGGTCTGAATTCTTGGTTCTTCTGATTGAAAATCCCAATCATGACTAACATCATTTATGAGATATTCACAAGACATTAAACTTTATGCTTTATATGAGATAGGTGTTAATGAGATCAAGAGCAAATCAGTCTAGCTGTACTGAAAGCTAAAACTTTCATAAATCATGTGTATTCATCTGCTATTTTTGTCACTATGGTAATGCCAAAATAGAAAACTCAAACGTCATTCTTACCACTTTCTAATGGGTATACATCTTTTGGTGTTTCACCATCTTTGTAATATACAGGAAGTAATGTTGATTGCTGGTTGTCCTTATTCACTGAATAATAAAATATTTAAAAAAATAAATAATTATAAAGCAACTATGATATACCTTTCACTATATGTTTTGAAGTAAATTTTGCAGATGCTGTTTACCTCAACAGGTTTTTAAATCATTCAAATTTACAGTATTTTGATCAGAATATTATTTCCTTTAGAATTTAGATTGTTCTATATATAACCTTTCCTTTTTTTCTAGATTATGTTTTCTGGAATTTTAAGGTAAAGCAGGTCATCTAACTATTTAAGGATGGGGAATAGCACCACAATTATTTTTCACAAAAAACAAAAACATTCTCAGAGAAAAACAACATTACAGTGCATTCCATGTTGTAATCATAGCATTAATGACAAGATCTACAAAATTAACAAAGTAAACACTTTAAATTCGTTTTTAACTTCACGCAATAAAAAATAATCCCGTCAATTTGTATTGTAAATTGATTTATCTGAGGCAATAATATCCAAATCAATCTTATTCCTGAGCTTAATTGATTTATATTTGTTAATTAGAGAACTGTTACACAAGTGTTCTTTTTCTATTTTACGTTAAGAGAATACTAATTGGTCATATGGGATGGACAAACTTGTTATAAAAAGATTAGTATACCCAGAACAAGGAATTAAAAAACAATTTATTTCAATATGGTGTAAGGGTTGACACATATTGTTGTATCTACATTATCTATTTTACCCTATTTATTTTTTACACAAAAGTATGACAATCAATGAAATCTCAAAACCATACAGGGGCGGATTCAACCATTTTAAAAAGGGGTGTGTGTTCCAACTATATGTCCCAATTCAAATGCATTGATTGTCCAAAACAAGGGGGGAGGTTCCAACTATATGTCCCATTTCAAATGCATTGGTCGTCCAAAAAAAAGGGGGGTTCCAACCCCGGAACCCTCCCCCTGAATTTGCCACTGCATAGATTAAAACTATTAAAAAAGACATAAAAAAAACCTAATAATTTTCATCCAAATTATGAACTTGAGCTGGTACTCATTTATATACATATCACCATTCCTGTTGATAACCAAAAATTGCATTTGTCTGCATGAATCATTAATTTTCGAACTAAAAATAATTAGCAATGAAACCCCAAAAGACAGTCACAACAAAAAAGCTCTTCAAATAATTATCAATGAAACCTGAAAAGACAGTCACAACAAAAAAGTCTCTTTCAAGTAAGCGAAACCTCAAAATACAGTCACAACATTCTATAAATAAAACCGTATTAAGAAATGATGAGATAAATACCTGGCTTGTGTTTATTCTGAGATGCAGCATCTGTTACGACAGAGTTGAGAGATTTTTCTAAGGCTTCTCCATGGATTTCGTTTCGTAATCGTGATCCCATGGCTTGCTTTTTCTTCTTACTACCAAAGTTAGCTGTCAAATCATCAATCTGTAATAACATTACACAAATTTAATCAAATTACAATGATGCAATTCCATTCAAATGTTTACTGGTTGATAGACCTCAAGTTATTAAAAAAAGAAGATATGTTATACAATCTTTGAAGGAATTGACAGTTCATGCAGATTGAATATACAGAAATATGCCATATTTGATGGATCTAATATTTCATGACTTCTTCAAATCTATGAAATAAATATATCAATTCAATATAATGAAGCTGTCAAACTTAAAATAATTGTACTTTAATTTCCTTTCTATACCTATTCTAAGGACTTTTTCACTATTTGAAGTTAACCAGAATAGAACAAAACATTTTGAAGGATGCAACAATTTTCATGTTTCATGGATAAAACTTAAAATTTACTAATGACAAATTGAAATTCAAAATTGCTGTAAGGATTTTGTTATTAACGATTTGGAAAGGTGAAAGATTATTATGTTAAAGAATTTAAAACTTTTTTTTATTAAACTATTAAACTACTTTTCCTCACCCTTTGTTTATATGTTTTGTCACCATTAGCAGGTAGAGCTATTTGACTTCTCTCGTCTTCTTCTTGGAAATCTGCAACAATTAGGAATGAAAATCTCTTAAATAAGTTTGTAATATTAAAATTTCAATTATCAAAGAATGACTGTACAAAATTCATACAAGTGCCTGGCTTTGATTGGTTGCAATCACTGTAATTTGATGTCATATGGCGACAATATTTGCATAAGTTACATTTTTTATGTCTTATATCAAATTTTAACACTAAAAAAAAACTGAGAAAAAAACCCTAAGATAAACACATTCTCTTTCTTTTGACAGTTGGTTACGGTATTTCTTATCTTTTAATATTTATATTTAAGATTTTAAAAATGTTTAACGTCCTTGCCTTAGCTACTAGAAAGAAAATCTAACTTTTAACTATGTTTTGACTATAGTGGCCTTCAGCTGTTTCTGCTCTTTAGTCAGGTTGGTGTCTCTTTGACACATTCCCCATTTCCATTCTCAATTTTATGATTGTAGAAATAAATTTGCTAACTTACAAAAGAAAAAGATTTTGTCTAAAGCAACCAGCAATTCTTCAAAAAGAAACATTTAAAATGATAAGATGATAGTTATCTTTGAAGTCTTTAGAGTCTACAGGGGCGGATCCAGTTATTTTAAAAAGGGTGGTCCTAACCCAGGATAAGGGGGGGCTTTCCAATTACATGTCCCCATTCAAATGCAATGATTTTCCAAAAAAAGGGGGGGGGGTTCCAACCCCCAGAACCCCCCTCTGGATCCGCATCTGGTCTAGTGTATACCATCTTGTCTAGTTTGCAAGTACAGACATTAAGGTCAAGATTACAAAAAATATCTGTAGATGTGTTGGTTAATAATAAAAAATGTCATCCCTGATAAATCAATCACTTAAAGTACAGCTCTGTAAAAAAATAGTATTCTAACTAAGATGAACAGTTTCAATTCTAAAGTTTTATCTTAGTTCCAATTCATTCACTACATTTACATGTAAATGTGAATGACAGTTAAATTGAATTCATTATAATTAGAATCAATCTTATTTGGTATAAAATTGATTATTATATATGAATAGAGCCTCAATCAATATTTACTAAATGATGAAGTGAATGAACTGATGGTTAATAACATCGGCTATTGTCGCTCAAGTATAAAATTTAAAATAATTATAAAATCTAACTTTAAAGGTTATTATAATCTGGTTTGTGAATAAAATCATCATAGATACCAGGACTAAATTTAGTATATATGCCAGACGCCCGTTTCGTCTACAATGACTCATCAGTGACATACGAATCCAAAAAAGTTAAAAAGGCCAAAAAAATTACGAAGTTGAAGAGCATTGAGAATCAAAATTGAGAACTTTTTTATCATTTGAAAGAAGAAAAAAGACAATTTACATCATCTGACCTTTGATATACAATGTGCTATAAATAAGATGAATGAAATATTTCAATCTTAAAAAAAATTAGAACTAATTTACAAACCTTTCTTAATCTTTTAAACATCTTATATCAAAACAATTTCTGAATATGCTTATACTCACTAATTACTGTAAACCATCTTATTTTCGCTGATACATTATTTAGAGTTTTACCATTTCTAGTCCACTTCGAGGCTATTTATTTTCACAGTTTTCTTATTTACTTGATGTAGTCCTAACCCAGGATAAGGGGGGGGGGGCTTTCCAATTACATGTCCCCATTCAAATGCAATGATCTTCCAAAAAAAGGGGGGGTTCCAACCCCCAGAACCCCCCTCTGGATCCGCATCTGGTCTAGTGTATACCATCTTGTCTAGTTTGCAAGTACAGACATTAAGGTCAAGATTACAAAAAATATCTGTAGATGTGTTGGTTAATAATAAAAAATGTCATCCCTGATAAATCAATCACTTAAAGTACAGCTCTGTAAAAAAATAGTATTCTAACTAAGATGAACAGTTTCAATTCTAAAGTTTTATCTTAGTTCCAATTCATTCACTACATTTACATGTAAATGTGAATGACAGTTAAATTGAATTCATTATAATTAGAATCAATCTTATTTGGTATAAAATTGATTATTATATATGAATAGAGCCTCAATCAATATTTACTAAATGATGAAGTGAATGAACTGATGGTTAATAACATCGGCTATTGTCGCTCAAGTATAAAATTTAAAATTATTATAAAATCTAACTTTAAAGGTTATAATAATCTGGTTTGTGAATAAACTCATCATAGATACCAGGACTAAATTTAGTATATATGCCAGACGCGTGTTTCGTCTACAATGACTCATCAGTGACATACAAATCCAAAAAAGTTAAAAAGGCCAAAAAAATTACGAAGTTGAAGAGCATTGAGAATCAAAATTGAGAACTTTTTTATCATTTGAAAGAAAAAAAAAGACAATTTACATCATCTGACATTTGATATACAATGTGCTATAAGTAAGATGAATGAAATATTTCAATCTTAAAAAAAATTAGAACTAATTTACAAACCTTTCTTAATCTTTTAAACAACTTATATCAAAACATTTTCTGAATATGCTTATACTCACTAATTACTGTAAACCATCTTATTTTCGCAGATACTTTATTTAGAGTTTTACCATTTCTAGTCCACTTCGAGGCTATTTATTTTCACAGTTTTCTTATTTACTTGATGTAGTTTGATAAGTAAAGATCAAAGATATACATATTTGCGACGATTTATATTTGCATTATTTATCTACTCGTGAATGTTGCAAAAATAAATCGCTCGCGAAAATAAGTTGGTTTAAAGTATAAGAAGTAAGTTTGATAAGGACCAAAGCCGGTCATGAATATAAAATCCATAATTTGAAGATAGTTTGACACTAAGATAAATGATCAGTACCTACCTGGTTGTTTTGGGACCATTTGAATTATTTCTGAATCATATACTCTCATTTTCCCACGTTTTCTGTCTACGACGCCAACATAATATCTGTAATATAAACACATTTCATAATGTTAATTATCATGCAACCAGATAAACACAAATAAACACCTGTGCCTTAACCATACTCATCCTCATCTCTCATCATTATTTTTATGAAATATTATATAAGATGATTTAAGTAACTTAACTGAACAAAACAAATTGATATAAAATCATTATTAAAACGGAAACTGGAGATTCACATTTTATAAAAAAATACCTGCAATAACTCTGTGCTTTACTGGCATCTGGTCCAAAGTTTTTACCAACATATGACATAGTTTCAGTTTCCCCAACCTTAAATTTAAATAAAATAAATACTAAATGGTAAAATTTCATATCTTGTACAGTATATATATAATAGAGTAGGTTATTGCTGTGGGAAAACAATAAAATGTTGATATAGAGCTCATGCAATACAACTGATATGAAAATTTAGTTAAAATTAAAAATTTTTTTTTAAAAAAAATGTGAAAATGAAGAGTTCATTTTATTATGTTCAAATTCAGCCATTTTCATGATGATTGTTGAACAAGCTATACTTGTCCTTTGTTTTTTTGTTTTAATAAATTTGTTTGGATTTCATGGACAACCAACCCTTGACAGACCAAACAAAAATATGTGTCCTAATAACCCTTAACTCCCTTTTCACACTATCCACAATACATGTTCACAATGAATTACCATAAACAAATACAAATTATAACCTGGTAAATTTTCATGTCTGGTAAGCATCAAAATTGGCATTACATGTCTTGTCTAATAAACATATTTACACTTTTGGTATTTAGCTGTATCTTGCCTTCGAATGACCTTACATCACCTCCGAATAACCTTTTGACGTCAAGCAATAATCACTTTTTAGTTGTGACGTCATATGTTTTGAATTATGAAGTCAAAGTTTACGGGAACCTGTGTGATGTTATGTAATGGCGGACAAATTTGCATACAAGTGTAAATACTTCCATTACATTAGACTAATGGGTAACAAGTCATTGAAAAAGTAAAAGTAAAATTGCTTCTACTAAGTATAATAAAATCATTTTTGAATAAAATGAGCATTACTCTATATCACATGAAAGTAACCTAAATGTTGTCCTTTTATGGACAAATTATACATTAGATAAAACATAAAGCACAGTAACATTTACATGCTTTCTGGATGTTTGATTTTTATATAATATATATATATATATAAATGTGACTTTGATTTTATTTGGTTTATCTGAGACTAAGTATTCCTGATCTATCATATATATCACATGTATATGGCTGTCTGATTTTATTATCTTTCTACCCTTTCATATCAATGGTATTTCATTGGAATTTTACAATGATAAATGACAACTGTGAATGATATGTTTACTCTTCCAGAACATTATTAATTGTTTATGTGTATGTTTTCTTAAAGGTTATTTTCAGTCTTGGTATTCTTTTCTAGTTTCAAATAAATCATGAATGATATTGGAAAATATATTCGACGGAAAAAATTGGAAATGGATGCACAGCTTAGAAAAAATAAACTGGTTTGGAAACAAATCCATATAAAAACAATCATGGACCATGACCAATAATTCATAAAATTTGCTGGAATACACCATGATTATAAATCCTTCAAATTTAGTTATTTTCAACAAATTAAGGGGCTCTACTCAGGATCTTCAGTGCTAAAAAAAACCCTCAAAACTTGTTACATAATAGTCTGTGTTTAACATATTTAACATGTTTAATAGTCCGAAAGAAATTTTCTGCCAACTGCTGTGTGTTAAATAGAATCTTCTACCACCATGTCTTCAAGAAAGTTTAAATAAATTCCTCAATATTCTCTAGCTAAAGTACAATATAATCTATTGAGTAATAAGGTCATGAAAGAGATAATAAACAACTGAAAAGACTGAAATGAAGAATAAAGTAATCTAAAAATTAACCTATATGTATCATAAACCATAAATAATGGTGATTAAAATCATGATATCAATAAATGGATTATTTTAAAAAAAAATAGTTAGGCCAAATATAAAAATATGTGTATTTCCTATTCCCCTACCTACCGTATATCTTAAGCATAAAAATAGCTTACCTTAAAGTTTTTTGGGTCATTTTTCAATAAGCACTGTTGAAGTCTGAATTTCAAAATTCGCTCTCAATGTAAAAAAATTATAAAATAAGATAAAATCACATAGCTATTTGCCCTATATTCTAAGCTTCACAATAGCCTTCCTTAAATGTTTTTTTTTTCATTTTTCAATAAGCACTGTTAAAGTCAGAATTTCTCTCCATAGACTCAATGTAAAAAAAATTAATGAAATTAAAAAAAAATCCCTACCTATTTACTCTATTTTTTTCAAAGATGTAATCATGGTATTAGGAAACACACATATCATTTCAATTGGCCTTATTTCATATGTTAAAAGTACCACAAACCAATATTGTGTGTTTTCTCTTCCTTTCGTCTCCTGCTTTGATAAACTGTCCAACTGACAAACCATCAGTATGATTTTCTTTAATCTCTCCATTTGTAAAATGAGCTGTCAACAATAAAACAATATCAGATTTAAAAATGAGTTTTTCATTTTCCTAATGTCATCTGAAACATTAATCCGTTTCTTTTATGGACAAATTATACATTAGATAAAACCTAAAACCTAAAGCATGTAGTAATCTTCTAACGTTTACATGCTTTCTTGTCTGCTATATCATGTATATGGTCGGGTTGTTGTCGCTTTGACACATTCCCCATTTCCTTTCTCAATTTTATTTCTGATTGCTTGATTTTTTCCATTCATCTATTTTCTTAGAGCAAAAACATGAAAAATGGTGATTCCAGTAAAAATTGTAAAGCTTAAGGAATGCTGAATGACATACATTGTACTTCAGTGACACTTGTTTAAATGAATTTATCCCCACAATTCAATATACTGAAAATCACATTTTAATACACACAACTTACACCGTGTAGAACGCCACATGCGGGGTGTCGGCTATGTTTGACATGGGGTGGCAATTTTGAAGCAACGAAAAAGTAACAAGGTAAGTTCAAGCATCAACATTTCTTATTTTGAGAACTCTCAGTACCATATAATGTATTGCACAGAAGGAGCCGCAACATAATCTATTTCCTGAAAGCAGAAGCAGTCGTTTTCAGTGCTCAGTTTTCTCAAACACCTCGCCCTAGTTTTCCCTGTTGCAGATTTTGAGACTTTATATGTAAATTTCTGTATAAAAAAACTACTTTACACAACTACCCTCCATATTATTTATATAGAATTGTATTCCTCTCATGAACTTCTACCAAATTCTGGTTTCTTAGTTAAAATTAATTAGTTTTGAAACTATTATTCATCAAATTATAAAGTGTCGCTTGGGGTGTCAGATGTTGCATCTCAAGGGGTAGAGGCTTGTCATAAAAGAGAATACATTTTCTTATAAATCGGTGTCTATCTGATACTTTTTTATTCAAACACACCTACACTGTTATGATGTCAAATTACAAACTTAAGGTATGTCTTTTGGTCCATATAATTAGTCTTATAAATAATGTGCATTATTATTGATAAACATAGCAAATAAAGCCTCTAAGTAGAAAAATAAATTGGATATAAATAAAAGTGTAAAGTTTTTTGTTTTTTTCAAGTCCGTCCTTTTCAAAATACAGAAAACACTATTTGCTGTCAATTTGACTAACATCCCTTTTCCTTGATAATTTTTTCCTGTTTGATTTCCCTAGGCCTCAATCTACATGTAGTATCGTTTTTGCCAAATACATCAAAAATGGTAAAAATCATCATTTAATAGCATTACTTACACATGAAATTGAAATTGACTGACAATTTTGACCTATTTGTTGATCATTGTTGATTGTGTCTTGCTGATCATTTTTGCTGTTTACAGTGAATTTCCCTCATTAATTCATATATTTTTTTTAACCAAAACACAAAATAATGATAACAAACTTGTCAAATACATGTAACTGTGACAGTGGAAAAAGCAGCTTCGTTTAATATTTTGGACTTTAATATAAAATTCTCAATTTTGATATTTTAGACTTTAATTCTCTGTGTTTTATTATTCATTTTATTTTATAATTTCGTTTCTATTTACATTTCATATCCAGGACTTAAAATCAACATGCTTTGATATGTAATTTAATTCTAAGTTTGGACATTGAGTGACATGTTTCAATCTGTTAGCTAATTAGTGACATTTTACCTTATTCATAATGTATATTCTTAATTGTCATAATCAGATTATCATTTAATATCTATTCTTCAAGTTCTAAAAATAGTTTAATCTTTGTCAATGAACAATATCACTCAAATTAATTGTTATTTCTTATGTCTATACTTGTCATTTCAATTGTGTATAAATACTTGTTTATAATTTTTATAAGCAAGATTCGGACTCAGGACTTTACCCTGAACACAGTCCATCCGTAATAAAAGTTAAAGTATTCCATGCTGAATTATTGGTTTATTTATCGCTAGTTCCAGAGTCTCAGTAGTCAGTTTTCACTCGAGTTCCAGTCTCCAGAGTTCTCATTGCTATTCACAGCAATCATTCATTGTGTGATCAGGTGCATCACACAATTTCCGTAACAAGAGGCCATTCATTCAGGCTCTTTACGCAACCTCACAAGTCACCCAGTTTCCCCGGTGACAGATTGGTGGACGACGACGGCGTGCTGACTTCTACGCTCAGCACACGATCCAGAGACCTTAAGCAGCCAAGCGAGTTCCCCAAGACAACTTTAGCGTAAACAATATTCAGTGATGGAGTACAGCTTCCGACCGCAATGGAGACCATGGAACATCCAGTCAGGTTATAGTCCAGCATGTGGGAGGTGTGGCAAATTTCACAAACATTATATTTGTAACTCTTTCAATCAGAGATGTTATTCGTGCGGAAAATTCGGACATTATTCTAGTAGGTGTTTTTCTAAAGTTACAAAGGACAGCAAAAGTAAATCTGTTAGTGTGAAATCCAGAAAACAGAAAGAGCGCGATACAGCTAGGATAAACAGCTATATTCAGTGTAAAAATATTATCCGTGCTTTACCATTCTCTGGTATGCGTAATTCACCGTTCATTCAATATTTGGATATTTCAAATGTGCTCAAAACAGAATTAAAAAGTGTGAAACAGAAAATTATCAAGGAAAATAATACAAATCTAGAACAACAAAAGTGCATCGAGGCACTCAAAATTCAATTGAAGAACCAGCAAATCATCGTATCAGAAAGAGACCAGTTCAAGCAAGAACTTGAAAACCTGCGTCAACAGAAAGAAGAAAGTGCTTCGCGCATAAACGTACAGGAATATGTGGATCAAATTCAAGAATTAAAGGACCAAGTAATCGAAAAAGACGGGACTGTTAAAATGGTGCAAGATCTTTACTATATGCGTTCGACCGAATTTACGGATGAAATCCAATCATTGAAAAATGAAAAACAAGCATTAGAAAAAGAAAAAGCAGACCTATGTTCAAAGGTTAATTTTCAAGCGGACTCGATTTCTCAATTGACTTTTCAACTTCAGGACCTTAACCACGAACTCCATCTTGTATCCCGTCAAAACCAACAGCGTCCCAATAACAACAACAGACACTATAATAACCTCAGAGGAGGCCGATTCAGATAGTGCTAAGTCCGAGGACGGACTTAATTGGGAGGAGAGGCATATGTGACAGTGGAAAAAGCAGCTTCGTTTAATATTTTGGACTTTAATATAAAATTCTCAATTTTGATATTTTAGACTTTAATTCTCTGTGTTTTATTATTCATTTTATTTTATAATTTCGTTTCTATTTACATTTCATATCCAGGACTTAAAATCAACATGCTTTGATATGTAATTTAATTCTAAGTTTGGACATTGAGTGACATGTTTCAATCTGTTAGCTAATTAGTGACATTTTACCTTATTCATAATGTATATTCTTAATTGTCATAATCAGATTATCATTTAATATCTATTCTTCAAGTTCTAAAAATAGTTTAATCTTTGTCAATGAACAATATCACTCAAATTAATTGTTATTTCTTATGTCTATACTTGTCATTTCAATTGTGTATAAATACTTGTTTATAATTTTTATAAGCAAGATTCGGACTCAGGACTTTACCCTGAACACAGTCCATCCGTAATAAAAGTTAAAGTATTCCATGCTGAATTATTGGTTTATTTATCGCTAGTTCCAGAGTCTCAGTAGTCAGTTTTCACTCGAGTTCCAGTCTCCAGAGTTCTCATTGCTATTCACAGCAATCATTCATTGTGTGATCAGGTGCATCACACAATTTCCGTAACAAGAGGCCATTCAGTCAGGCTCTTGTTGCACGACCTAAAAGTCACCCTTATTTCCCCGGTGACAGTGTGAGGTCGTGCAACAAGAGCCTGACTGAATGGCCTCTTGTTACGGAAATTGTGTGATGCACCTGATCACACAATGAATGATTGCTGTGAATAGCAATGAGAACTCTGGAGACTGGAACTCGAGTGAAAACTGACTACTGAGACTCTGGAACTAGCGATAAATAAACCAATAATTCAGCATGGAATACTTTAACTTTTATTACGGATGGACTGTGTTCAGGGTAAAGTCCTGAGTCCGAATCTTGCTTATAAAAATTATAAACAAGTATTTATACACAATTGAAATGACAAGTATAGACATAAGAAATAACAATTAATTTGAGTGATATTGTTCATTGACAAAGATTAAACTATTTTTAGAACTTGAAGAATAGATATTAAATGATAATCTGATTATGACAATTAAGAATATACATTATGAATAAGGTAAAATGTCACTAATTAGCTAACAGATTGAAACATGTCACTCAATGTCCAAACTTAGAATTAAATTACATATCAAAGCATGTTGATTTTAAGTCCTGGATATGAAATGTAAATAGAAACGAAATTATAAAATAAAATGAATAATAAAACACAGAGAATTAAAGTCTAAAATATCAAAATTGAGAATTTTATATTAAAGTCCAAAATATTAAACGAAGCTGCTTTTTCCACTGTCACATAACTAAGGACAATAACTCCAATAATGAGGCAGCTGACAATTTCCCCTTCCATTTTGTTGACCAGTTTGTAGATCCAACCAAACTTAACATTGAAAATTGTTTTTTAATTCAAAGTCACTGAATCATGACCTAGGACATGTAGGATGTAGGGCCGGGAAACAGTTATTGAGCTGATATGTACTGATAGTAATGCAACTTTATAGAAAATGTCATTGATCTTTCACAAGTATTTAATTAAACTAACTGTAGCAGAGAAAGTAACATTGAAAATAAATCTTCTAAATTGAAAGTGGCTGCACCATTAACTAGAGAACAGAGCTTTGAAATAGTTTTCAGACCGATATGTACCAAAAACAAAAAGACTCAAAACGACATTTCACACATTTTCACCATATTTTTTTTCCTTATTGGTGACCTATGTTTTTTATTTGCTCATTCTTTGAAGCTATATTTCAGCTTTTTACATTACAGTTTTGGACCAAATGTCATAGAACGGTCTTTTTGATATTCCAATAAATCAAGATGTCAACACCTCTATTTTCCCTATCATTTCAATGATAAATGGTCCCTTTTACACACATACCTGTTTAAAAGTATAATTTTGAGCTTATATGGTCCATGACCCCCCCTTTTTTCTGACCAATTTGATTCACTTTCTATAAATAATAAAAATAACAAAAAATACGGCACTTCTGATAGAAAATTCAAATAGACCCGAGACAGCTTTAGCAGAATGCCAGAAAACTTTGCACTTGATGACATGACTCACACCTTTTATGTGTCACAATGGCACTCAGTCAGTTAATTGTTTTCAACACAAATTTCTGTCAAAACAATTAATTTACATGTATATTTTTGTATGTACATGTATTATAAGAATACTATATATTATTGTATAGCAATATAATTACATTAGATGTATGTTTCATTATAATACGTTATTCTGATTGGCTAATTGCACATCACATGTTATTCCGTAAGCAGTTGCATGAGACAATAACATTTCATTCATGATGACACGAGGTCCCACAATAAAGTGCACAGGTGAATTTAAAAATTTAACTTCATGAAAATCGTGTTTTTATAATCCTTGCTAAAAAATGTAATTATAAGTATTGAATGCTTCTTTTTGTAACTTTATAGGGTTGTAAAAGCGTTGACCGTGTGTACATTTTTAGAATGAAGCGCTTCCGCGCTTCATACAAAATGTACTTCAGTCAACGCTTTTACACCCCAATAAATTTACAAAAAGAAGGATTCAATTCTTAAATAATATTTCCCACAGAACGTCATGAACTTTACCAAAAGTTAGCGTGCAATAAATTCCAAAACTGCACTAGTGCAATAAATCTTCAAAATTCATGACGTCATCAACGTCTAAATCTTAGTTTAACCAATTTTTACTTTCAAATATTATATTGCTATACAATTAAATGGTTATTGCATGAATATTGGGGAATATTGTCCCTTGTAGAACATATATTGCACTCACAAGCTCTTGCAATATAAAATTCTACTCGGGATAATATTCCCTAATATTCATGCAATAACTCTATAATACTAAGTGTGAGAAAAACCAGCTACATGTACTGCCAAATTGACTCTTGCAGATCAGGTAATGTTTTATAGTGATGGCCTTAAGGCAGAATATGCAAAAGTATTTTCAACTTCAGGGGCGTACATGTAGCTATGTTAAAATGATGTGCAAGGCAACTGCCCAGCGAGAAAAATGCAGAATTGTTTTTATTTTATTTTATCATGTTTGTAAACTCTAACATGGAATGTTGCAAATCTTAAACATTTTAAGCATGCTGATGTGCACACAACTGTGTGTTGGCGTAAAGGGGGCTATGCTCCTAATATTTTAGTCTCCATGCTCCACAAGTTATTTTGTTTTCGCATTCCAACTTCCTCAACTTGAGCTCCACTGACATGCATGACATGACTGGCAAGTATTGAAGGAAAGATGTGTCTGTCACATAAAATTTATAAGCCAGGTATCTTTAACAAAATTTTACCAATACCATCTCTGCAGGAGCTGTTATACATTTCTCCAGTGGTGGATTTATAGGGGTATTCAGGGGGGCCACCCCCCTATTTTTGGGAAAAAAATGATTGATTATACAATGTGAGGGTATCCATATTGAACCTATTTTCACAGTTTTTTAACCTATGTTTTTATTTATGCTTCAGACAAAAGTTTTCATTATGTGGTTATTTTGTGGATGTATCATTATTTACTGTATGCCAATATGGTTTCTCCAATTTAATTTTCAATCCATATGGAATCATAGAAAAATTGGTCTGAACTGACCTCCAAACCATCAATGATTCTGTAATGAGGAGTACCCAAATTGCATTCATGCTGAAATTTGCATCGTCAAAAGTTGAATAACAGACACACAGAGGATTTGTTTAATTTCTGCAAATATTTTGAACAATTGGATACTAGTCCATACATTGTACTTATAACTCTTCATTTTTTCAGAAATAGATACTTAGGACATATAATCTGATAATAATATTAAATAGGCACTGGCTACGGTTACATGGAAATGTAAAAATAATAAAAATATTATTGTTACATTGGAGACTAATTGCCGGAATGCAAAGTCGGGTAAGGAACTGAATAATTATGAGTGTAGCAATGATTATTGAGGCTACGGTTACATTGCGTTAATTTTACATGAAAAAACGGCAATGTACGATGGGACTAGTAATATGTACTAAATAATAAAAGTTGAAAACATTTATTTTATTTTTACAATAGATCAATTATTACATACAAAATGTCAATACATATCCAGTAAGTGGCTTTTGGAGCATTTTAAAGTCCAACACATTTTTTTTTTTAAAACCTCTCCAAACAATGTACATGTATACAGAAGTTCACAGTTAGCAAACTTTGCTTTTGATATACATTTTTTTTCAGAACTGCGTTTGTACAGTTGTATGTAATTTGTGTCTAGTTATCAAGTCAGTTTTGTTTCAAACCAATCCAAAGTTTTCAATTTTTTACCCAAACTAAATTGGTAATAAGAATCTCTTCATCCTTTGTTCAAAGTAAACATGTATAATGACAGTTAATACTGAGAAGAGGACACTTTTCACCGCCTGACTCGGTTCCCAACAACAAACCATTGAACTATAATTTTGGCCAATGACACTACTTATCAGAAGAAAAAATTGAGAATGGAAATGGGGAATGTGTCAACTTAAAGGCGACAACAACCAGACTATAGAGCAGACAACAGCCGAAGGTCATAATGGGTCTTCAATGTAACTAGAAACTCCCGCACCCGGATGCGTCCTTCAGCAAGCCCCTTAACAAATATGGATACTAGTTCAGTGATAATGGACGCTACGCTAAACTCAGAATTATACACAAGAAACTAAATTTAAAAGCATACAAGGCCATAGGCTCCTGACTTGGGACAGTATCTTTAAGAACATCAAAACCATTAAAATGTAAAACTATTCAAACACAATTTGTTGAATAATAATATTCACTATTTGTCATTATTACAAATATTATTTGGTACATATGAAAGAATCAAGCAACAAAACTATAGAAGATTTAAATTTAATAAATCCAGCGTATATTGCTGTTTTTCATGTAACAATAACGCAATGGAACCGTAGCTTCAATAATTATTGTTACATTCGTAATTAATTGGTTCCTTACCCAACTGTGCATTCCGGCAATTAGTCTCCAATGTAACAATAATATTTTTATTCTTGTTACATTTCCATGTAACCGTAGCAAGGTTGGCAAAAAAGCGGTCAATACTAGTATTGACCATGCCAGTGGTAAATACCGGTATTTACCGGGAAATACTGGTCGATTGAAATTTTCAGTGGTCATTACTATAAAAAAACACTATCTACTTGGTCAATTATAATTACAATTAATATATTTATTTATAATATAGAAAGTGTTCAAATCAATTTAAATGCTTTCATTTCTAATTTTATTGTAAATTCAAACAGGGATCTACATTCATGACATTGATTAGTAATGTGTACATAATATAATAGTAAAAGAAAAAATGCTTTTTGTCCCTGCCAATATCTTAAGTATGCAATATCATAATTCATAAAAACTAAATCAGTAAGAATAAGTGTTATTATAAATGAATAAAACCTATCAAATTCATTAATTTTATAAGCTGACACATTATATTTGACTTTTATCAAGATTTTACTTCAATTAATAGTAGAAATAACCATGAAAATTTCAATTGACCAGTATTTGACAGTATTGACCACTTGGGGAGTATTGTCCAGGGCGGTAAATACCGGTAAATACCACTGGTAAATACCGGTGGTGGTATTTACCGCCCAACCTTGAACCGTAGCCAGTGCCTATTAAATATTGAATAATATTGTATTTACTAATTTTAAAAAGATGACGTTTTGATGATGTAGCATGGAGACTTTACCCTACATTTTGCTTTTTCAGTAAACACTTCATCTGTTGATAAATACTGTGAATGTTTTGTGTATATCTAAATAGTTTTACCTACATTTATGTTGAAAGACGTGCATAGTATCAAATCATAAAAATACAAATTGTTTAGTTTCTAGGAATTCTTGTAAGATTTCCGCTGCTATTTTTGCAAATTGGTGCAATTTCGGTACCTTTATATTAGGGAACCACAGAAGCATGATGGGAGTGGACCCCCACTAATGAAAAATTCTGGATCTGCCACTGTTCTTCTCCCCTACGTTAGGGTGGGGTATAGTGGTGTCTTACAGTTTTAGAAGAGTTTTATTTATACTGAATTGCACTTGGTACTTATCATGCTACTACTATATGAGTTATATAAATGTATCTGCATGCTTGTTTTTGCTACATGTATGATCATATATATCATGTGATTGTCAATGCAGGATCCGATCACAAATATAATTGTACACAGGAAGGAGAGAGCTTCTTAACAATTCCAACTGTTGGATGTCATCGGTAAAAGGCTCAATTGCATTTGAACAAGCAAGGTTCTCTTCCAGATTGGTCAACTGTACTACTGTTTACCTGTTTACAAGACTTACAAGTTCATACAAGAGAGAAATAAAAATCGCGATGTCTGGCATACACATGAATTGAGAAAAAAATGTGTGAATATGCTTTGAAATACATACCTATATTTTTCTTATAACATTCTCCTGTGACAACATGGGCAGTCACAACTGCCATAGTAGCTGGCTAAGATGTTGAAAAAAGACAAGAAACATGTGTTGAATTTAACCGGATGTAAAAGAATGCTTCTATAATTTTCAAACACGAAATGGATCCGATTTATTTCCGGAATTATTAGCCGGAGATCCAGGCTTACTCAAGTTACTGCTTGTTTGGACAATATCCAAAACTAGAAATGGTTGTGTCCATTATCGGTCATGTGTAACATGCTTAACCTTGGAGGAGAAGGTATTTTGGGGTAAAAAAAAGGGGGGAAGGATACCGTCTTCATATTATTCTTAGTAAGTAATTATAATCAGAGACAAAAGTCCATATAATATGTGTCTCTGTTATACTCTTCCATGTTAAGAAATCACTTTCATTTTAGTCTACTTACTTTTTTTTTATTTAGCCCTCCCACTTTTCATGTTTTCTTCAAAATTTGTTGTTTTTTATTTTATTTTAATCTCTGCGACCCCATTGAAATAACCTTCTCGTGTTGACTATTTTGGATATTCACCTTTTTATCGGGCCATAATTGTATAATGTAACTATAAATGATATGCATATGCTTTCGATTCCTATAGTTTACTATTTAACATCGTGTTTCCCCCTCATTTTTCCATACGTCAAGAACATATGTTAGATAAACTGTTCCAAGCATACATTTACATATGTTAATCGTCCTAATGTCCACAAAAATGTTGACACTATTTGTGTTTTCTTCTTTTGAGTTTCGATCTCTTCTCATGAACTGCCCCGCCCCGGATAATAGTGAATGGAACAAATATGAAATAATACTGAGAAAGTTCCAATTAGAATATCAATCAGTCTGAATCCATCATAAATTTGATAATATAAAATCCATCTGATTTTCATTCCTACATTGCATGACCACGTATTTAAGTTTATGTAATGATACTAATGCAGTACCTATATACATTTTGTAAGTTATGCGATTCAGCTACAATACACAAGAGATAAATATACGTGCCGCTTATATGATAGGAGACCCAGGGTAAATGTATATTTTTATGAACTGGTTGAAAATACTGATGGAGTATAACCGTTGTCGCCTGTGTAAAAGAATTTGTTCCTTTTTGTTACTTTATGGAATATCATTTAAAAAAAACAAAATTTTTTTTACAGAGTAAGTTAATGTTTAAAAGTTTTATAACAAAGGTGAAGTGGGAAAAGGGACATTTTGAACATGCTTTGGTTTCGTGGGCTTTTGTGCAACTAAAATCGGATGAAATCAGTTGAAGGCCAAGGGTGTATAGTTAAACGAACTGATATTTTAACATTGTTCTTTCTTCAGACACTCTGGAAACTCTACATGCAATCTTAATGGCATCTCATATACACACGAGTATATAGATATGTTCGGTTACAATTACATTTTATGATGAAAATTCACCAAACCTGTTACGGATGTGTTGATTTTCATGGTGTGTATGCTTCCTAATCAGAGCTGATAGCCTGACCCAAACAGTTTGTATTTTGAGTTTTATTTCTACGATATTATTAGTAACATAGTGTGTAAGTGACCTAATAAGATATATACAGGGTCAGTAAATTCCATATGGGGTGAGAGCGAATCTCGAACCCCATATGGAATTTACTTAGAATCATATGCAAATCAGTGTGGTTGTGGCCATTGATTGACGTCCTTAATTATCCCATTGGCTGAGACAGATTATGTGAACGTTTGTCTGTAACGACCACTGCTCACTATGTACTTGTTAAAGACACTCAAACTGTGGGGTTACCAAAGGTTCTCAATACCTAAATAAAGTAATTCGAAAAATTAATCATGAATAACACGATGTTATGATTTATATCAATAATATAAATCAAAACATAAAGGTTATTCCTGATTAATTTTTCGGATTATTTCATTATTAAAGGCGTTTAAGAACCTTTGGTGACCCTACATTTTAAATTCTATAATAAGTAAGTAGTGAGCAGTGTCGTTACAGACAAACGTTCACATAATCTGTCCCAGTCATTGAATGAATTAAGGACGTCAATCAATGGCCACAGCCACACTGTTTTGAATATGATTCTACCTTGTATATATCATATTAGTTCAATAGCACACTATGTAACGAATTTATCTTTCTGACTATCTTTATTTGTTGAATTTAGACTAAAGTTGTCTTATTTGCTATCATAACACATCTTCTTTCTATATTAAGGTGTTCAAGTGTTCAATTTTAAGAACCTTCTTCAATTGGTCTGCACTAAACAACTAATGTACACGATGAATATTTATTATCAACAACCTTGATATCAACAATATTAAACAGAACTTTAATAGTTTTGAATAATCAAACAGTGCCCAAGTAGTAAATCCACAACTAACCGTGTATTGAAATTAGCCCCGCCTCCCTACTAACATAATATTGAATATACACGGTCTCAACGAGTTCGCTTTTAACCAATCATTTTCCTAGAAATGTAAAGGAGGTAAGATAAATGATCTAGATTGGTAAATGTGTATGCATCAACATTCACGTCTCAGTCCTTACAGCTGAACGGACGTGCTGGGTCAGCTCTCCTTTACCCGCTATCTTCGATGAGGGTTTATTGCTAGATGGTCAACGACATACTACTAAGATGACAGAAACCAATCCATGCCGTACAGAGAGACGTAGTAGTTTGCGTACCCGCGTTAACATGCCTCCAAAACCATTGTCTATTATGGGGAGTGTCATGCCGATTAACGTCCGAGGGCTGTATCCTAGGCTGTTGGGTGATACGACCTACATTTCACTGCCTAACGGCTTTGGTCCTGATAACGCTTCCTGTCATCTTTGGAACTACGTCCACGATTCATCTACCAGTACTCCATCATCGAGGCTAGCGGGC
This sequence comes from Mytilus trossulus, assembly GCF_036588685.1. Taxonomy (NCBI): domain Eukaryota; kingdom Metazoa; phylum Mollusca; class Bivalvia; order Mytilida; family Mytilidae; genus Mytilus; species Mytilus trossulus. The sequence goes on from NC_086373.1 coordinate 33,918,130, forward strand.
TGCCAAGCTGACCAAACTGGCCCTGAAAGCAGCCGTTGTGAAGTAAAGAAAACAACAAAAATAGTCAAAAAGTAAAATCAACTCACCAAAACCAAGATGGCGGCCTCCATTCGGCGTCCTCTGCTACCCGTTCCTGACCCACGGCACAAAATATTTAAATGCTCACAAATCGTCTTCGGGCACCGAGCCGACCGTGCGAGGGCTGAAAAGCCAGTCAAGGTCGTTAAACACTTCCATATATATGTGTATGCATCTTTTCAGGATTGGTTGTTGGCGGTCAGTATCTGTTGTACTGTCCAAAATTTTGAGTCATTCTTGTCATTATTCAAATGTATAATTGGCAGTTCTAACAAAAGAGATTTAAAAGATTTAATGGAAAACTTATTCTCATCAATAGATGCATGTATATTAAGGGATTTCGTGTAATTTTGCTATGCAACCACGGAATGGATATGTAGTCCTTTCTACATTTAAGCCATTTAAAGAAATTTATAACAAATGGGAGACAAGACAAAAAATGACAGTGTAATTTTTATATACAGTCATTAGGGCAAATATATGGTGTGTATATGAAGTGTCAATGTCAAACTCGACTGATACAAACTTTATGACAAAAGAGATGATTTCAGAAATTTTGCAAATTATATTCATATCAGTGGTTTATAAGTGTTGATCGTTACGATTAACAGTCAACACGAGTTGAAATAAAGGTCTGTTATTTGTTTTCCAAAACGTTTTGTGTTTACAAGATTTGATAGTTTGGTAGTATAAGAAGAGTTTTGCTTACATGTTATGCTTACTAAGAGTCTAGTACCCAGAAATTCATTTATTGAAACGTCCTGCAGTTTAGGTTCATTTAGTAAATAAAATATAGTATATAGCTTGTGATCTAACTTTACAACTTCAGATCATTAGTACACGTGTTTTTAGGAGTCTAAATCAGTGACGTATTAACTAGCCGTTGCACTCACAACCTCATAAATTTATGAACATAAATAAAATTCAGATGGAAATGGGGAATGCGTCGATGAGACAACAACCTGACTAAACTGCCAATAACAGCCGAAGTCCAACAATGGCGACAAAATCCCCTATCCGGAGGTCGGCCTCAGCTGGCCCCTGACCCGAAAAAAAACCGGCGGGGTCAAGCATGTTTTGTAAGATCTCACTCCCCATTATACCTCTAGCCAGTGTTAAAGAAGGAAAGACACAGCAATACGCACAGTAAAACTCAGTTTAAATTAGTCCGAATCCGATTTCAGAATAGGCAACACAAGAAAATATTAAGCAAATGACAGTGATAAATAAATAAACAAAGAACTATACTAACAGTTTATTACTGATCGACATGACAGCTTCAGACCTCAATTAAACTAATTACAATATTATTTCTTCATCATATGAAAATCAAGCACAATTCCTCCCGTAAGGGGTTAAGTATCATACCATTATAAAATATATGAGAAGAACATATACCCTGATGCCAACTGGGTTAAACATGTTAGCGGGATACTTACCCTCCCCTAACCTTTGAAATGGGTTTAACAGTACAACATAAGAACGAACGATAAGAATCATTTGAAAAAGGCTTAATTCATCAGATGGATACACACAGAAATACATCTAACAAAAACACAAAATTGACGTGGCCGGGTACTTGTTCATCCCAATAACAAAAAGACACTTAGCAGAGATGATCTGAATGTACATGCAGTTACTGACAGCTAGTTCGAGGCAACTAGCATGTACAAGTCACAAGCATCTTAAACTAAATGTATATTTTACCTAAAAGTAAAAATAATAGAAATCTTCTTTTTTTCAGAGAAAATCATCCGATATGTAGGGTATGTACCATCGTACACTTTATAATGCAGGCTAGAATGTCGAAGGTCATACGTTGTGACATTCATACCACATCGTCTTATTTTTATGTAGCTAGGTTTTCATTTATAGAAAATGGACATTTAAATTTGAAAAAAAAAATGATGAGTTATCCAATAACCAAAATGAATCTTTTTTTGGTGAATGGTATCTATTCTCCGATTAACATGTCATTACTGAACCTTATTTTTTGTGGGTCAATAATTAAGAACTTGTTTAAGACCCATTTTCGAATATGCCACGGAAGTGTGGGATAATTGTGGAATAGGCTACTCAAATAAATTAGAAAATTTACAATTAGAGGCCGCAAGAATAGTAACAGGTCTACCAATATTTACAAATACTGAAACTTTATATTCTGAGGTTGGCTGGGAATCTCTTTTTGAAAGAAGAAGGAGAAGAAAATTACAGATGTTTTATAACATGAACCAAAAGCATGCACCAGAATATCTATGTAATCTTGTACCTCCTTGTGTACAAAGTACAACCAACTACCCGTTGCGAAATGGTCATGATATTATTGTTCCATTTTGTAGACTTTCCCTTACTACTGAATCGTTTATTCCCTCTACTATACGTGAATGGAATAAACTTGATCCAAAAATTCGCAGTGTCGACTATATTTCTAAATTTAAGAAAGAATTGAAAAATGATAGTCTAGTATGTAAAATTGAAAAGTTTTATTTGTACGGCCCAAGGAAATTAAATATTATCTTAACGCAATTGCGATGTTCCGCTTCATCCTTAAACAATGACCTATTTAGAGCTAATATTATAAATGATCCTTCTTGTCATTGTGGGTCCGATATTGAGGATGTCTACCATTACTTCTTCGTTTGCCCAAAATACACATTATGTAGGAAAAACTTATTCCATAACCTTAACTGGCTATCTGAAAACTTTGTTTTAGATACAAAACTATTAATTTGCGGACACTTGGAACTTTCGAACGAACAAAATATTCAAATTTTCAAACATGTTCAAAATTACATAAAAAGGTCAAACAGATTTCTTATGCCTTGATAGAGCGTTATTATCGCTGACACAGGACGTCATCGTTGTCATCAATCCACAAGTCATCGTCACAGAAGTATACAATTTTTCAAACTTTCTTTTTCCCTTTCCTTTGTCTCCTCTTTGTTCACCTATGAAAGCTAGTATTATATTGTATAAACTGTTTGTTTTATATGCATGTCCATTATATTATACTATTATTGTAACTTTATATTGTATTATGGAGAAGACATCATAAGTATGATTTACTTGTATCTAATCCATTTTGCTTTAATTCAGCAAATAAAATATGTTTAAACTAAACTAAGAACTTGAGATGTAAAACAAGGCTTAGCATAGACTTATATAAATTCCGTTAATGGAGCGGGAATTATATAATAGAAGTCTGATTTTGGTGGGAGGTCTTTTTGTGCAACAAGATTAATTGGATGTTAATAGCCGAATGAACGGAAATGTGGGTAATTGGAGAAAGAAATAGTTCTAAAATATTATGTTCGCAGAACATTGTTCCTAAAATATACAAATTTTGAAAAATATGGTAAATCACCCTTTCATTTTAATGTGTTATCCAACCTAGAACTATAATGACTACATTTCTATGAAAGCCTGGAATTAAGTAATTGGTTATAATGCAATTGGGTCCTTATTTATTTTCGGTAACTTTTGAAGACCAATATTAGAAAATAAGAAAAAAACAAGAATGTGTCCATAGTACACAGATGCCCCACTCGCACTATCATTTTACAGGTTCACTGGACCGTGAAATTGGGGTCAATACTTTAATTTGGCATTAAAATTAGAAAGATCATATCATAGTGAACATGTGTACTAAGTTTCAAGTTGATTGGACTTCAACTTCATCAAAAACTACCTTGACCAAAAACTTTAACCTGAGCTTCACACTATCTTTTTCTTTGTTCATTGGACCATGAAATTGGGGTCAATAGTATAATTTGACATTAAAATTAGAAAGATCATATCATAGAGAACATGTGTACTAAGTTTCAAATTGATTGGACTTCAACTTCATCAAAAACTACCTCGACCAAAAACTTTAACCTGAAGCGGGACGAACGAACGGACGAACGAACGAACAAACAGACGAACGGAGGCACAGACCAGAAAACATAATGCCCCTCTACTATCGTAGGTGGGGCATAAAAATGCTGAACTCGGAGGAGGGTTCAAAACGGAAATTCCCGAATCAAACGTCAAAATCAAAAACCCAAACACACTAAACGATTGAATAACAACTATCACACTCCCGTCCCGACACAGGCACCCTCCACGGATGACGGACCAAACCTGGCCCTATAATCACACCTGTGAGACAATTGCATGAAATTCCACTATATCGTTAACGACGTTTGAACAAAACAAACAGACACTGTAAGCATGACACGGTTATGTTCTTCTCATATATGTTATGATGGTATGATACTAAACCCCTAACGGGAAGGATTGTGCCTGATATTCATATGATGAAATCATAATCTTTAAATCAGTTTAATTGAAGTCTGGAGCTGGCATGTCAGTTAACTGCTAGTAGTCTGTTGTTATTTATGTATAATTGTCATTTTCTTTATTTTCTTTGGTTACATCTTCTGACAGCAGACTCGGACTTCTCTTGAATTGAATTTTAAATGTACGTATTGTTATGCGTTTACTTTTCTACATTGACTAGAGGTATAGGGGAGGGTTGAGATATCATAAACATGTTTAACCCCGCCGCATTTTCGCGCCTGTCCCAAGTCAGGAGCCTCTGGTCTTTGTTAGTCTTGTATTATTTTAATTTTAGTTTCTTGTGTACAATTTGGAAATTAGTATGGCGTTCATTATCACTGAACTAGTATATATTTGTTTAGGGCCAGCTGAAGGACACCTCCGGGTGCGGGAATTTCTCGTTACATTGAAGACCTGTTGGTGACCTTCCGCTGTTGTTTTTTCCATGGTCGGGTTGTTGTCTCTTTGATACATTCCCCATTTCCATTTTCAATTTTACTATAGACAAAAATTCCCCCAAAAATAGGGAAACAGCAGCCAACACTGTGCCATTATTTCAATCACTATAAAAGCAAACAAATGTGTAACAAGAAATCACGAAGACCCAGTTTCTAACCCGGATTTGTTTTCTCTTAATCGGTTAATGACTTTGAACAGCGGCAAATACTACTGTTACCTTTATTCCTCAGATCTCGTGTGTCAGGGAAGCTTACAGTTCTGTCAGATAAACGATATTTTATGAACTTTGTTCAACAATTATAAAACTTGAAGTATCAGGTATGCGTCGTTGAGCAAATCTGAAGACTCTCTGTAGTGCCAATACATACTAATTAGTGCAAATGAATCTCTTTTATTCTGTAAATTGAAAGAAGCTGGGAACATGTATTGGACTATATGGAGTACTCAATAACATTGTTCGTGATTAAAACATTAAATTATCATTTATGGCCGACACTCGTGGGTGTAAATTACAACTATATATGTCAAGATTAGAATTCTTATTTTTCATTTTTATTTTTGTAAATTAATGTGAAACTTACAACCATTAGACACGGTCACAGATTGAAACTATAATTCTTTATATAACATTTAAATATACATATGTTTGAGCTTGTTTGTTAGCCTTTTGGTCATGAATGTTTGTCTCTAATATTTAATTAACTGTGCATTTGTATTCAGATATCGCAGATCAAATTTATTCGTTCATTGAATTGTGTAATCATACGTTTTTTGATGATTGAGTTAAGTCTGCCAATTGATATTTTATCGTATGTTTTTCTCTGTTGTGATGTTATGCTATTGTTTCAGAAAAAGGGAGAAGGTTTGGATCCATTAAAATGTTTAATCCCGCTGCAAATGTTTGCACCTGTCCTAAGTCAGGAATCTGATGTACAGTAGTTGTCGTTTGTTTATGTAATATATACGTGTTTCTCGTTTCTCGTTTTGTTTATATAGATTAGACCGTTGGTTTTCCTGTTTGAATGGTTTTACACTAGTAATTTTGGGGCCCTTTATAGCTTGTTGTTCGGTGTGAGCCAAGGCTCCGTGTTGAAGGCCGTAATTTAACCTATAAGGGTTTAATTTTTAAATTGTTATTTGGATGGAGAGTTGTCTCATTGGCACTCACACCACATCTTCCTATATCTATATATCATACAAAGAAGTCATATATCTGACCTCAACACAGTTTAACTTATCACTTTGACGTAGAATGGTTACTTTTGTCATCATTGATATATCAATTACAAGAAAAAATGCCATGAAGACTCAACAATGCGATACATTTTATTTCCAGACAAAATTGAACCCAAATTTGAACGATGTGTCCTTGATATCTTTTCATTTCATTGACTAGGGATTCAGGCTCAATATATTAATGTCGTTTGTGCTACAGTAACAGACTTCCGATCCATTGTGATTACCGATGAGACGAAGAATTGTCTTGTAGAAAATTATTTGTAATGATGGAAGATGATTGGAAATAACAGGTTCCCGTACAATGGTAATTGTATCCCAGTAGACAATGGTGACGTTGTTAATCTTACGTTACATCCAAGCGTTAAGATCCCCTGGCAAATGTACTTTGACATATCTGTTAAATCCAGACAGTGGTTACTTTAATGTCTAGCTTAGTTATGTAAGGTATGGCAGAATTCAGTTAGACAGTATGTTAATGTTTCAAAAAACGTTCTCTCTCTCTCTCTCTCTCTCTCTCGATCTCGATCGATCGATCGATCGCTTTAATAAAAAGACTCGAAAGAACATAATTAAACGTAAAGTTGATAAATTTATTGATTTTTTTCACCATGATAACTAAATGAAGTGTCTAGAAGTTGGAGGGTTATTTATGTTTGTACATGTGCAACATAGATCAATATACCACTTACGATACATCAATAAGTTGTTGCAAGGGTTCCTTAATTTTCACCCAGAGAGTGTGTATGGGATATTACAAAACTATTTATGAAACACTATAATGTTAAGATTAGCTTAAACGTTCCTATTCTAAAACCAGTTGTTGGCATGCTACGGGTTATGTTCTTCTAATATATTTTATGACGGTATGCTACTAAACCCCTAACAGGAGGAATTGTGCCTGATATTCATATGATGAAGACATAATCTTTCAATCAGTTTAATTGAGGTCTGGAGCTGGCATGGCAGTAATTGCTTAGTAGTCTGTTGTTACTTATGTATTATTGTCATTTTGTTTATTTTGTTTTGTTTCCTATTCTGACATCGGACTCGGACTTCTCTTAAACTGAGTTTTACTGTGCGTACTGTTGTGCGTTTGTTTTTTCTACATTGGCTAGATGTATAGGGGGAGGGTTAAGATTTAAAAAAACATGTTTAACCCCGCCGAATTTTTGAGTCTGTCCCAAGTCAGGAGCCTCTGGCCTTTGTTAGTCTTGTATCATTCTTAATTTTTGTTTCTTGTGTATAATTCGAAGTTGAATATGACGTCCATTATCACTGAACTAGTATACATATTTGTTTAGGGGCCAGATGAAGGACACCTCCGGGTGCGGGAGTTTCTCGCTGCATTGAAGACCAATTGGTGACCTTCGGCTGTTGTTTGCTCTATGGTCGGGTTGTTGTCTCTTTAGTACATTCCCCATTTCCAATCGTAATATTGTTATAAAAAAAATCAAGCATAGCAAAAAATTAATAGCACGATACTCAATCTGTAAGGGAAAGTTTATCTAAAATGAATTTGGCTATTCCTTAAAGATTCCGTTTTATTATAAAGCTTTATTTGATAATTGATATATTAGCTTTCCTTTTTAACGTATATCATCTACACAGTTGCAATGAATTAAATGGCAGTTCAATTTTATTGTAACCTTTAACTAATCTTATGTTGTACTGTTATACCAATGTCCCAGGTTAGGGGAGGTTTGGGGTCCCGCTAACATGTTTTGTGCCTGTCTCTAGTCAGGAGCCTGTAATTCAGGGGTTGTCGTTTGTATATGTGTTACATATTTGTTTTTTGTTCATTTTTTACATTAATAAGGCCGTTTGTTTTCTCGTTTGAATTGTTTTACATTGTCTTATCGGGGCCTTTTATAGCTGACTATGCGGTATGGGCTTTGCTCGTTGATGAAGGCCGTACGGTGACCTATAGTTGTTAATGTCTGTGTAATTTTGGATTTTTGTGGATAGTTGTCTCATTGGAAATCATACCACATCTTCTTTTTTATATTTAAGTACTGATTTTGATTTCTGTCAATCACTAGGTTTATTAGTACATGTATGTCAGGTTACAGTGACAACCTATATCCCTATTTTGTTTCTCCGATATTCAATTTAACTAATGAAGTTTTCTTTTATTTTTTCAAATTTAAAGCATCTATAAATAAAAAATATCTTCTTCATGTTTAAAAGAAACCTTCCTTATCAGCTTGTCTAGAAAACTTAATTATGGAACTCCAAATGACACAGAAGTGAAAGAGCATACAATAAATATAGGTTATCTAGAACAGCCGGACTGTTTTAATGGTATTATACGAACCACTTATTATATAGAACAATCAAAGTTATATCATTCTATGAATAATGGATAATTACAAAAAAAATACCGATGTATAATCATCTAATTGTCATCTGATCGTGCTGCTTCCAATCAATCAAACTTGATAATATGATCCTGTAAAACGGAATTAAAAAAAGTGATAGGAATAAAGATTAAGTCTTTTATATCGGTTTAGATTGATAATGTCGTAACATTCATGATCGAACTCTTGAATCTAATTTAGTTTTCAGTAATATACCCCTTACATTGATAAGCTTCTAACTGGAACTGGACGTGAAACAATGAATAATCAGTCAAGTAATTCAGTTTGACAGTCAGAGTATCGTTTTGTGTGAGTTGTTGTCAAGTTTATATAAAAAATTATCTCCTTATCATTACAGTATTGTTTTTGGTTTTGCTTGTGGTTAGCCAAATGAATCGGAAAAATACACTTTTTTTACCAAGAGTAGAGAGAGATGGTAAAATATTTTAATGCACAAAACCCAAATCTAATACAGCTGAAGCTAAAATGTTTTTTTTTTCACCGATTATGATTTTCAAAACGATTCTCATTTTTTGATAACACAGACTCCTGACTATGGACAAGCTAACATATCCGATCCTTAGTTTTTGGTTAATTTATCTTCCAAATTCTGTGAATGAGGTTTAAACATCTAATGTTGCCCAAAATTAAATATTTTTTCGAGTTCTAAAACACAATTTATGACCTATATTTTCAATTTAACTGCGCAATCATGTTAATAAAACCTGTTGTTATTTTGGTAATTTAACTCCTATAATCGAATTATGAGACTCTAACATCGATAAACTACTGTAGCCAGGAAGCAAACATCTGAAGTTCAGTAAAAAAGGAACGAAAGATACCAAAGGGACAATCAAACTCATAAATCTAGAATAAACTGACAACGCCTTGTCTAAAAAAAGACAAACAGAAAATGTTGTTTGTTGTGGTTTATAAGTGTTTCTCGATTTTCATATATATTAGACCGTTGGGTTTCTCGTTTGAATGGATTTACACTAGTACTTTTTTAGCCTTGTTTGGTGTGAACCAAGGCTCCGTGTTGAAGACTGGACTTTGACCTATAATGGTTTATTTTTATAAGTTGTTATTTGAATGGAGAGTTGTCTCATTGGCACTCATACCACATTTTCTTATATCTATGTTTGATAGTTCTCAACAAAACGTAAGACAATTCATTGCAAATGTCACTCCTTAGATATAGGAAGATGCTAAGTTTGGTAATTGAGACCGATAGGTTAAATACAGTTTCCCATAGAGATTCGTATGCAATAGTTTCCACAAATTGATTACTCTTTCAAGTATCTTCCCCTTTCAACACATAGCCTAACCACACCGATTCACAGTTCTAATATCAATTAAATAATTCGTTTATCCCTTATCCCGTCTTTGAACAAAAGTCAAAACCAGTTTTGTATTTGGCCTGCAGCTTGGTAATGATGAGTTGAAACGTTTAATCACTTTTTATATCTTTTAGACTCCCTCTTAACTGATTCTATAAAATTTCAATTTAACTTTCCTGTAGAACAACTGAACATAATGGTTTTATAACTTGTCAGTATCTTGGGCAGATTTCTGAGATATATAATTTCAATTTTTCCGATGCTTCAAATTATCGCTATTTTACGAAATTTTCCTTTGATCTTGCTGACTGATAATTTTCTTTCTCAGCAAGGTAGAATGATTTGAAAGTTTATCGGTAGAAAATAAGGGCACACATGCCCGTTCGTAGTAAAATTAACAACGTCGTCATAGGTAAGATAACGATAAACAGATTATCATTGGTCATCTCAACTCGATTGCTTTTCTTACTTTCGCCGAACCGGCTCAATCGAGGAAATCAATCTCGTTGAGATGACCAACGATAATCTATAATAACAAGTGGGGTTGGCTTAACACGACGAATAAAACCACGGTATTCATATTCAAAATCCTCCGACGCCCCCTGGGCATCAAATAGCCGGCCTCTCACCATTTTTAGAATAGAGTTGTCATGATGGGAAAACAATACATTTCAAGGCAGCGAAAAGTGATAATTTGTAAACACCCTTAATTTTGAGGTTGACACCTACACGGACTTCCTATTTTCCGTTAAATTCATATAGATATATTTATATAGATAGATACATTATCATCAATAAATATAGATAAATCCTCATAGATAAATTTATATAGATAAATCCTCATAGATAAATTTATATAGATACATTGACATATATATATATTATAACTATAACTTTGTTTTCACTGTAAAACTGGAAGTAAGCCTAGGTCCAAGTCAGCGTACACATTAGACAAAAAAATGTCGAATAACGACACCTGTGCTGTGTGTGAATTATATAGTGTTATATATATATGTGAATATTGCGGTCTCAAATTGTGTGGTGCATGTCTACCGGACCACCAAAAGAAATCGTGTACCGATATTGGGTTCACTTCTGCTAACTGTAATTGTGCTTCACATGATATTATTGTAAGTGGTTACTGTAGTGAATGTTCTGAGCTTACTTGTGTAGAATGTAAAGATCATTCAAAACACGTCATCCTTCCTGTAAAAGTGGTCCATAACAACATCAAAAGAGATTTACATCATGTAAAAGAGGATTTCGATCTTCTTTGTGGCAAACTAAACAGTTACGATAAATTGTGTACGAGTAAAATAAAAGAACTTAGTTTAATCAAACAACAGATAGAATACGAAGGAAATAAATGGATGTATCATATCTTAAGAAAAAAGCAGTTCTTGGTTTCTATTGTTGATGGTAAGATTGACCAGCTACAAGAAAACTGTCAAGAGTTGGAACTGCTTCAAACAACAGCGAAGGCGTGTTTCAGCAATCTTGAAAATAGCAATGTATGGACATTTTTGAAGTCATGGTTGAAAATAAAAGACACAAAGGAAGAGTTTGAAAGTATGGAACCTGGTCCATACTTGTTACAAAAGCTGAAATTTCGTCCTGGAGTCGAAGATTCGTTTGATGTTAGCAGTTTATTTGGCAACCTTATTGTTGACATGTAAGCTTAGCCTTCATTTCATATCAATTGGACATTACTGCAAATAATATTTATGTAGCCCAATTGATAAATTATACTGATAGTAATATATATGTGATAACACGAATACATCGACTAGTAAACAATAGAAAAGGTCAGATTTGTACGTGAAAAATATATTTTTCTACAAATGAATTAAAACAATCAATTGAGTGAAAAAAAACCTGATGGGCATGTATAGACCTACGTGGGTTAAAAAAAAAATGCACATGTGTTTCTCAGTCTGCTTTGAAATATGCATGTGTGTGTCTTTGTTAACATATTGTTTTTGGTTTTTATAGTGATTAAGATTATAACACTATGTTGACTTCTGTGACAGTCCCCCTATGTTTGACATTTTCCTATTATGACTCAGTCTGTTTTGTTCACACATGCCTGTCAATGTAATGGAATTTTATGCAACTGTCATATGAGTGAGAGGTTTAGACTACTTTACAACCAGGTTTAATCCACCATTTTCCTCGTAGGGAAATGCCTTTTCAAAGTCACGAATATGACAGTTGTTATACACTCTTTTGATGTGTTTAAGCTGCTGATTTTGCCATTTGATAAGGGACTTTCTGTTTTGAATTTTCCCCGGAGTTCAGTACTTTAATGATTTTACTGTTCACATATCTCATATTCATGTTTTGTTTTATTTTAAATCACGTTTTGCGCTCGAACAGTAATCATCTCTCTTAAAAATTAAAAATAAATATATTGGCAAACTCAAAATGTATCAAAATTACAGGAAAATTATTGTCTCAATGGAACCCTTATCTGCGTATCCTTGCATTTTTATTATTATTGTCCACTTTATATTTATTACTGCTCAACAGAAAAGACCTTATAATAAATCAAGTGAAAAAAATCGAAAAATAAATTAATATGTAATAAAATGAAATGTATAAATTTTATCTTTCACAGCAATCAAGATAATGAAAAGGGTGAGGTTAAAGAAGACAAAGAGTCATATGAGGAAGAGGTTGAGAAATTTTCATCACGTTTACAGGACTCCAAAGGAGAAACAGGTCCTCAGAAAGCAACCGCACATACGAAAAAAGAGTAACTATTTTATTGGAATGATTTGATAGTATATGTAAGATTAATATGTTACGTGCCAGCTCAACGTTTGATCGGATTCATTTTTCTGTGAAGTAGCTTGCTTTTTTCAAAATAATAATAATTTATTTTACTATCTTTATTTATACAATTAATTACCTTTACATACAATTTAAAGAGGTTATCAGCTGATACTCAAACATACAAAACAAATGATAAGATTTACTACACCTAACCAAAGGGATTGTGTTGTCCATATAGTCCGTTAACTAAATAAAACATCTTCTTTAAAACTGCTCTAGCAATTGAAACTACAACCGCCCGTGCTTAAAACATTATTTGATGACACACCAAGTTAAAACAAATTCTTATTAAGGCTGAAAATAGAACGTACGAGTAAAATTTAAGTATTTTCTAAAATCTTGAATATTTCATATACAGAGAAATTTAGGCATAACCAATTATGTTAAGAATGTCAATATCTTCTTGCATTATTTTTCATCACATGTACAGGTTATGTATCCAGTACTCATTTTGAAATTTGCTGGTAACGACAGTCTTTCTATAGAACAAGTAGTCTGTCAGTGTATTCAATACTTAACAGTTGAATCCACTTGATGGCCTAATAAAAGTTACATATCTTTGCCGTTTAGCTGATATTAAAAATTATGACAGTCACTTGGATGTTGGTTTTGACAAGGAAATTTAGGGATTGTTGTGTTATAAATTTGCACGTCATAACACCACATCCATAGTCATTTATTTCCATTTGGACTGATGTATTGGCACTGGTTAAGGATTTTTAAAATGGAAACACTATTGAGTCTAATTTTAGAATAGAACTACAGGATGGACTGAAGGAACGAAGACGTCGTTACGCAAAATGGACAGACTACATGAATGCAAGAGGAAAGGACCAACAAACGGTGTTTCTGTCACAGTTAAGATTACAGGAAGAAAAAGAGTATGTTGTATAATAAAAAAATGTCACCTTGTAAGGTGATGAGAATAAGCAGTGCGGATATGATATATATATACATGTATATACAACTCGTCTAAAAATTAACACAACAATGTAAAATCTGTAAATTTGCTTTCGCAAATTTTTTTTTTTCTTCCCTCGCCGGGATTCGAACCCATGCTACTGATATATATATACCTTGGAAGACAAATTTTTCTTAAATTATTGATAAAGAAACAGAAGTCTACCGCTGTTCAATAACATACGTCAATTTAACTGAAACAAATCCGGGTCAAAAACCAAAACTGAGAGAAACACATTTTTAAGAGGAAACAAAACGAAAAAACAGAAACACTGAACTGCTAAAAATCAAGCGCCCAAATACCTAGAAACTTTTAAAATTTATAGATTTGTTTTCTTTAATGAATGCTTGTGTTATCTTAAGATGTTTATTTTTAATTTGCTACCCTTTACACCGTTGATTGCTATTTTTGTTCAACCTTTCTTTGTGACAATACGTTCTTATGTTAATCCATTATTCAAAAGTTAACTGTAAAGTGACATAGAGAGGTGAAAAACAAACATTATGTTCCCCTATCTATACGTGATATTTATGCAAAACATACATAAACTTTCTCTGATGAATATAATGAAAATATTTCTTTTGTTGCCAACTAAGTGGTACTTTCATAAAAATCATATTTTTACATATATTCGTGATGAAATAACACCTCATAGCATTTACTAATGTCTTGATTTAAAATGTATTATATATTACCCCCTTTAAAATGAAGTTATGAGGACTAATATCATGAACTGTTTCTTTTAAAATAGCAATATTTATAAATGCGAACAATTAAAAGACGAAAACAGTGCGATAGCTAAGGAACTGGATTCACTAAAAAAGGAGTCACAACAGAAAGTGACGAACATGTTACGAAACCATAAAGATGAGGTGGACTCGTTCCAAAAACAAAATCAGGATTTACAACACAGGTAATTTATTTATTTTTACACGACTTTTTAATCTAATATTTCTTATGTTATTTGCATATCTCATCTACAAAATTAATGATTAAATAAGAATGAAAAAGATCGATCCTTTAGAATTTCTGTTCTTTGTTCCTGCATCGATAGAACGTTCGCACTTTCATTTATTTTACAACTTTTTACCATAAAAATTTGAAATTATTATTCGTCTTTACTGCAAATCGAACCATCTCCTTGAATAGAACGTTCGCACTTTCATTAAATTTACAACGTTATTATTCGTCCTTTCTGGAAGTTGAACCATCTCCTTTGATGTATGACTGATATCAAACAGATCGACGACACAAATCGACTACTACTGGTTGTTTTTATTTTTTAAACACGGTGTTTTTTTTACCTCCGGAATAGATTACTTAGCTGTGTTAGCAAAAAATTAAAGAACTTTTGGTGGTCTTCAATATTCTTCAACTTCATACTTTGTTGTGGTCTTTTTAACTTTTTTTTATTCGAGCATCACTGATGAGTTTAGAAGACGAAACTCGCGTCTGGTGCAAATAAAAAATTTAATCCTGGTATCTATGATGCGTATATTTAATAATGATGATTTTTTTTTATACACATCGATAAACATACATTAATTTTAAAATATAATACGCACAGATACAATGAACACACAGGGTTGGCACCTTATTTATAAATGTACAGATATTAGTAATCTATAGTAAATTATGTTTTTTTTTTATAAAGAAAGAACTGTAGTGTCAATAATAGTTAGAATTATATACTTATTAAATGGATAAGCTTCGGATCATAGTGTGCTGGTACTTCGAATAGATCTGATAATGCCCTGTACCAAGTCAGGAAAATGGCCATTGTTACATTATAGTTCGTTTCTGTGTGTGTTACATTTCGGTGTTGTGTTTCTGTTGTGTCTTAGTTCTCTTATATTTGATGCGTTTCCTTCAGTTTTAGTTTGTAACACGGATTTGTTTTTTCCCTATCGATTTATGAATTTCGAACAGCGGGCCGTTTCTAACTTATATTAACTATTTTCTAATGCTATACTCACAGTACAGCGATATATATCTCATATACTATACAGAGATTGTTTAGAGCTATGAACAAGTTTAACTCCGTGTGCCTATTCGATGTCATCATAATGTTTTTCTGTTGTTGAAATATGTTGCAGTATCCCATATTTGTTTATCATTTACTTATATCAAGCAAAAAATCAAGCCGTTGATTTCTTTTCGCTTAATGAAGTACCTTTTTTCCTTTTTTATGAAGTTATTTATATAACGAGTTCTTGACAGAAAAAACTTTATTCATGTCCAGTATTTCTAATTTGAAAGAAGGGTAAATTCTGCAAAATGTTTTGCAAAAATGCCAAAACCAATGCTCATAGTAGGAAACATATGGTCATACCTTTTGAACTGATCTGTTAGACTTTTAAAGACTGTTTATATATTATAAGCAACACGACGGGTGTCACATGTGGAGAAGGATCTGCTTACCCTTCCGTAGCACCTGAGATAACCCCTAGTTTTTGGTAGGGTTTGTGTTGCGTATTCTTTAGTTTTCTATGTTGTGTCATGTGTACTATTGTTTTTCTGTTTGTCTTTTTCATTTATAGCCATGGCGTTTTCAGTTTATTTTCGATTGATAAGTTTGGCTGTCCGTCTGGTATCTTTAGTCCCTCTTTTATATGTTTCTCTTTGTTTTGCTAGTTACAACCACGCAATTTGGACTCTTGTAGACAGTTTTCTCATCGATAAATAGACCACATTTCCTTTTTATATTATTTTCATATTTGTTGTTTATATCTTATGTTTTGATATAGTTGTATATGACATTTGTCACTTGACATTTTTTCATATTTGAAGTAAACAGAACTGGTCAAACCACTGCATGGGTCGATGCCACTGCTGGTGGAGATTTATTTCCCCTATGGTATCACCAGCCCAGTAGTCCTCACTGTTTATGCTGACATGAATTATCATTGATATGGTTATATTTATAAAACTGTTTACAAAATTTGGAATTTTGAAAAACTAAGGCTTTTCTACCTCAGGCATAGATTACCTTAGCTGCATTTAGCAACACGTTTAGAAATTTTGGTCCTCAATGCTATTCAACTTCGTACTTTATTTGGCTTTTTTTTATTCGAGCGTCACTGATGAGTCTTTTGTAGACGAAACGCGCGTCTGGCGTATACTAAATTTAGTACTGGTATCTATGATGAGTTTATTTACAACCACTGGGTCGATGCCACTGCTGATTTATTTCCCCGAGGGTATCACCAGCCCAGTAGTCAGCACTGTTTGTGCTGACATGAATTATCATTGATATAGTTATATTTATAGATTAACTGTTTACAAAATTTAGAATTTTTGAAAAACTAAGGCTTTTTTACCGCAGGCATAGATTACCTTAGCTGGTTTTGGCAAAACTTTTAGGAAGTTTGGTCCTCAATGCTCTTCAACTTCGTATTTTATTTGACCTTTTTGTATTTTATTCGAGCGCCACTGATGAGTCTTTTGTAGACGAATTACGCGTCTGGCGTATATAAAATGTTTTGTCCTGGTATCTATAATGAGTATAAATGTATAGTCGACTTGGAAGGAATCATAAAATTAATACATGTTATTTCAAATTCAGAATGGAAATGGGGAATTTGTTAAAGAAGCAACAACCTGGCCATAGAGCAGATAGCAGCAGAAGGCCACAAATGGGTCTTCAACACAGCGAGTAAATCCCATATCCGGAGGTGGTCCTCAGCTGGCCCCTGAATTAAATTGTGTACTAGTTCAGTGAAAAATGGAGGTCACACAAAACTCAAAAACATATAAATGAAATAAATTTAAAAAAACATACAAGATAAGTAAATGCCAGTTGCTCCTGAATCTGGACAGGCGCAAAAGTACGAAGGGGTTAAAAATGTCTCTTTAGTTTAACAAATATCGTTTTCATAAGGTAAGAAAGCAAATAAACAAATTCATGTTTTCCCATTGTAAATTCGAAGCAAGAGACCGAGTCCTAAGATTTTAAAGTGCTACAGTATTTCGAGATTTTAGTTTTCCAAGAATAACTGACTCTATATATCTAATAACTTCTGATTTTTCAGGCTATCAAGAAAACAAGACGAACTAAAGAGTCTGAAGGCAGTAGTTAATTCAGTCATTGAATTGAAAAAAGGAAACGCAAAATCTTCAGTTTATGTATAATAGTACTAAAGACGGAATTTATGTTAAATTTTTAATTGCTATGTCTATTGTCTGTAGTATTGTCCTAGATGACATGAAAAATAATAGCTCTACCCTTTATATAATATATAAAAAGAACAGGAGACTAGATGATTGAAATTATAGGCCTGTTAGCATTTTGTTATCGTATTTCAAATTCTCAAGAAATAGGTTAATTATCATTTTAAAAATTATTTAGTTACAAAAGTTGTGCTAAATAGCTTCAAGTCTAACATTAGGTCCTTGTATTCTACGGAGTCATGTTAAATTCATTTACTTGATTATATTTAAACAAAGTCATCTGTGGACTCTTCACTAGTATGATAATGCTAACTTTACAAAAAGCTTTTGATACAATTGATCAATCGTTCTTTTATTTTATAAACCGATCAACAATTGATGTACAATACATAGAATGTTTCAACTCATATTTGATAGAGAGAAAGCAGTAAGATAATGTCATTGGCCTAGAATTTAATTTCAACAGTAACTTGAGAGTGCTAGTTCTTGAAGGTTGTATTTTGGTTCCACATATTTTTTTTATTATGCAAATGATATGTCTATTAGTATTCGTGTTGTGGTAGTATAAATTTGTATTCCCTGGTGAGGATAACACAATTTTATTATCGCAAAGGAATTCAGAGGTAATATCTGGAGGAAAAAATGAAAGTAATAAACTCAGTCTTTTAGTTTATGCTTAATCGAAAACAATTTATCCTAATGTTAACAAATTATCCCTCCACGCGGTCAGTACTGGCTATATTATGCTTGGTTCAAAACGAAAACTTGCACAAACCTACAATTTTTAAAGTCAGTTGGAAAAACATATTTTTCCAGCTCAAAATGAATAATAACTTTGGCCTAATCATAGAAAAATATGTGTCTTCGAAAATTAATGTTCGTTATATTTTACAAAAAGTGAATGCAAGACTAAAGAAACCGTAAAGTCGTGATCGATGTCTTTCAGATAACTCTAGAAAAAACTATATATGCTGAAGTAGTGCAAAGTCATTTTGATAAGCTGTTGTGTAAATAGTTTAAAAATAAGCTACAAGTATTTCAAAATAAAACTTGTACATTTATTTAATGTATAGAAAACGGAGCTGCTGTAAACTATTATCCCTTTTGTAATGTAGGAAAAGGGTCAAACATGTACATCTATATAAAATATTTTTTAACGAAAGCCTTTTTACGCAAAGCAATATAACTAAGATCCAAGATTGTCATAATTATTCAACAAAATCTAGTGATTACACTTTTGTCGTTTACAACATCTATGAGGACAACAGCCTTTTTCATGTTATTATATTACTATAAATGATTTGAACGTGTTGCCAACTTATTTAAAGAGCAACAAAGTTGTTTAATCTTTTAAATCTAATGTTAACGATTTTCTGTTAAAAAAGGAAAGCAACAATTTTAATAGACATTTTTTATTTATTTGTTGCTTGCTTATTCTAGTCTAAGTTAATGCAAATTATTTCTTATAATTATATTTTGATATTTTGAAGAATGTAAAATAAATGCACCCATTGGAAATAAGCCGTATGGCTTTCATGAACAATCCAAATTTATCAATAATAGTCTGTAGATGTTATGATTCGAGAATGTATGTTCTTGCTCTATATGTTTGTTTTGTTATGTTATAAGATGACATTTGATTGAACTAACTATCTTTCTATCTTCAAGCAAGGTGAACATAAGCAATTGTAAAAAATATGACACGGTTATATCATTCAAGTGAACTCATATAAAACGTTACAAATAAAAGATTCACAGGGACTCGGTTAGCTGATTTGTCAGTATATTGGTATGGAAAGTAAACTACACATTGCTAGAAACAAAGAAATACTTATGTTAACGATAAAACGGATTTCAAATGAACATTTGCAGTAGTTTTCGATGATTTTATTTACGTCTGTCGCATTTGTTTTTGTAAACTATTTAGTTATAAGCAAGACCGTTAAAATTCTCAATTGAATCGTTTTATATTTTGCCTTTATATGCCTGTAAATGCGTAAGTAAACTTGATTTGAACCTTGGTGTATTGTTTTCTCATTGGCAATCAAACCATATCTCCTTAGTTTTTTATGTTTTCATTCTAATATTTCATGAAAAAAACCTTTGGTTATGATATATAGCTATAGGTTTTGTGTAGTGATTATATTATCATTTTAATTGAGATATCAATTGCCTTGTATATATTTGATTTGCTGAAATATCATAGCCTTTCGTTGTATATATTTTGCTTCGATTTAATCTTTGTCATCTTTATAGTATTCATTATTTCATATACATGTATAACCATTTAAATTCCGTTTCATCTCCGCTTCGAGTAAGTGTTCTACTACTAATCTAGCAGTGCTTCTAACCACCTCCCTTACTACTATCAAAGAACTGGTTATTAACTTTGGTAATAAAGCTTATGAAAATAATGGTTTTAATTATTTTTGGAGTGTTAAAATATCTTTAGAGGTTTTAGATAAAATACATGCTTTCAATGGTCCTTACAATTCTGTTGACAGTTATGATTTTTCTACTCTGTACACTACACTTCCACACAATCTTATAAAGAAAAAGTTTTCGTATTTGATAAAATGGTCTTTCGAACAATCTCAGTGTAATTTTATTTGCTGTAACTCGTTTAAGGCCTTTTTCTGTAACGAAAAAGGAAAGTATGCTAGATACACTTACTGGAAATGTGAGGATATGATTGAAGCTTTAAACTTTCTGCTTGATAACATGTATGTACGTTTTGGCGATAAAGTGTATCGTCAGGTAGTAGGTATTCCTATGGGCACCAACTGTGCCTCTTTAATAGCAGATTTATTTCTATATTGCTATGAATCTCAGTTTATGACCAAACTCAGTAAAGACCCATCATTGTTACATTTGGTTGATACATTCAAAAATACCTACCGTTATCTGGATGATATTTTTTCGTTGAATAATCCAGAGTTCTCTAAATATACTTCAGAAATTTACCCAAACGAACTTACTTTAACTAAATCTAACATAAACAGCAGCAGTTGTCCTTTTCTAGATTTAGACATTTCAATTTCAAACGGGAAACTTCACACTAAAATTTACGACAAAAGAGACGATTTTTCATTTCCTATTGTTAATTTTCCTTTTTTAGACGGCGATGTGCCGTTGGCTCCATCATACGGTGTTTATATTTCGCACTCGTTCGGTTTGCCCGTGTGTGTTCTGATGTCATAGATCTTCACGAACGTAATCAATGCATCACTGGTAAATTGTTGTGTCAGGGATTTCGATACCATAAATTACTTAAAACTTTTACTAGATTCTTTCATAGATACAAAGTAAATTTGGCTATACCTGTAGAAAGCTTTTTAAAAATGGTATTTCATATTCTAAATTTTATGGTAATATTGTACTTAAAGCGAGGAAATCACTATGTGATCCTTGTAAACTCATCGAACCTTTAAACAAATTTATAAGTAAGGGTTATCGTACCAATATTGTAATTAGATCTCTGAATATAGTTCACATTGGCACTAATATTGATTTTGTCATTAGCAAATTAAAACATAACTAAATTTCATTATCTTTTGAGGCGAGATGTATAGAGACACAGACACGTTAACTTTTATTTCTATAGAAGTCGCTCTTCACTATACTACTACCTGTCGATACATTTATTTTTGGCATTGCACAAGTCATGTCTTCTTTGACTATTAATGACGTTAAAATACTAAATCCCTGTGATGTGTTTTAGTCGATTTTGGTCTCTGATGCATGATTTTTTACTATTAATTGGTTCTGGCTTTTAACTAGCTGTCAGTAACTGCGAGTACTCTCAAATCGTATTTTCTTGTTAATTCGACCTGTTGATACTGTTTATAATGCTTTTTTGTTATTTTTTTATTTATATGGATCTTGTCTGTACACCAGCTTTGGTTATTTGTAATATCTTCAATTTTTCACTTATTCTTACAACATTTGTATAAAGTTCAAGATTATAAAAAAACGTTTTTTTTTTCTAAAGTGATCATTGATTGGTTAAATATTTCTCAGTGTGTTTGAATTTGTTTGTTAGCTTTTTGGTCATGAATGTTTGTATCTAATATTTAATTTACTGTGCATTTGTATTCAGATATCGCAGATCAAATTTATTCGTTCATTGTGTAATCATACGTTTTTTGATTGAGTTAAGTCTGCCAATTGATATTTTATTGTATGTTTTTCTATGTTGTGATGTTATGCTATTGTTTCAGAAAAAGGGAGAAGGTTTGGATCCATTAAAACGTTTAATCCCGCTGCAAATGTTTGCACCTGTCCTAAGTCAGGAATCTGATGTACAGTAGTTGACGTTTGTTTATGTAATATATACGTGTTTCTCGTTTCTCGTTTTGTTTATATAGATTAGACCTTTGTTTTTCCCGTTTGAATGGTTTTACACTAGTAATTTTGGGGCCCTTTATAGCTTGTTGTTCGGTGTGAGCCAAGGCTCTGTGTTGAAGGCCGTACTTTAACCTATAATGGTTTACTTTTTAAATTGTTATTTGGATGGAGAGTTGTCTCATTGGCACTCACACCACATCTTCCTATATCTATATAATCCATAAGCAGTTTTTTTACAAGAAATTCACGGCATTATTTGAAATGGAGCATTTAAAAATCTTTAATTCTACTTATTTGAACTTTTCCAAAGTTAACCCTTTCGATAGCTTTCATTTAAGACTCAGTATTGTGTAAATACCATAGATTCATTAATTTTACTCGAATTTGAAAGAAAAATATTTACCTGCAATATTTTAATAGATATAAGAAGATGTGATATTAGTGCTTATTAGACAACTCTTCAACCAAGTCACAATTTGTAAAAGAAAACAGAGCATTTGTAAAATGTTATCATCTTTACACCAGCTTCAAATCCCTAGTAAATTTTAGAAGTGGCTATAAATTATCTGAATTCGTTTTATAGATATGATAAATATATGGTCGATATTTCCCCAAATCAGAATTAATTGTCTTGTTATTTATAACCAAACAAAGCAATAATGTCCATCGTTATTTTTCTGTCGTGTCGCGCATATAAAAATTCACTTATACGTATATGCTTACATAAATATAGAATCATGGTTATTTAAACAGAACAAAAATCTTGTAAAATTCTGGACAGCTTTAATTATTTTCATCTAAGCTTGAGATGCAACGAATTCGTTACTAATCTCGGTAGAAGTATTTTAATGTTGGCCTAATTAAAACAACAATCTGATTCCGGCAATCAAAACTTTATTCAAACTTGCATGTTTCCACACCCACATGAACCGCAAAATAATTAACAATCTGCATGAAGGATCTTCGTCAAGGGTTCATCGTGCTAAAAACTGAACAAGATCTAGTTTTTGATAATTAATTCCCACACTTTTATGTTTATATTTATTGAATCAAATTGAAGTTGATATTTTAAGTGGAGATATAACAGTTTGGCATCCTTATTTAAAATCAGTCAATTTACTGAAATATTCAATCATGCATCATAGGCCACAATAATTAGCCTATAAAAAACTTCACTCTTGTAGCTAATCACATGACTTGAAAGTTATACAATTCCTTATCAATGTCATAACCAAAAATTATCTGTCATGCAAGCGAAACAAATGACTTTAAAAAAAATCTATTTTAAAAAAACAGTCAAGGCTCCGTATTGAAGACCTTAATTTGACCTATAAAGGCAACAATAGAATACCACTGTTCAAAAGTCGTAAATCGACTGAAAGAAAATAAATCCGGTTTACACACTCAAACGGAGGGAAACACATCAACTTTAAGAGATATACAACGAAACAACAGAACACTGAAGTTCAACAAAATAAACGACAATGTAACATACATAAAAACGACCTATTAACGAGGCCGTTAGTTTTATCGTTTGAATTGTCATTTCGGGGCCTTTTAAAGCTGACTATGCGGTATGGGCTTTGCTCATTGTTGAAGGCCGTACATTGACCTATTGTTGTTAATTTCTGTGTTATTTTGGTCTCGTGGGGAGAGTTGTCTCATTGGCAATCATACCACATCTTCTTTCTTTTTTTATATATTAGATAACAAATTAATTATCTTTGCTTTTACAAACGAATAGAAAATAAAAAAAACAAACAATAAGACACAAAAATATATCCGATCTGAATACAAATTAAACGTTGTAACTAAATACCTGAACGCTGGAAAGAAAAACCAAACCTAGACACGGCGTATATCAATGCAAATTTACACTCATCAACACAGTCATATTCGGGGATAGGTCATGTTCGGTACTTAAAAGACCAGATGACGTGAATAGCAACCACAACATAAGACGTGGAAAATATGTCCTTCGTTAGTTTAGACAAAGACACATTGTATGGATCAACCAATCGTGAGGGTGTCCATAAAATGTACGTAGTGTCATTTCTTATCTCTCCTCCTCATAACTTGGTTGGAGAGTTTTTTCATTGGTACTCACACCACATTGCATCTTCTTATATCTAGCTTATAAAAACACATTTCAATTTTTTTGTGTTATAATCTCAACTTAATTTCCCCTTTGGATGGTTTTACACTAGTAATTTTGGGGCCCTTTATAGCTTGTTGTTCGGTGTGAGCCAAGGCTCCGTGTTGAAGGCCGTACTTTAACCTATAATGGTTTACTTTTTAAATTGTTACTTGGATGGAGAGTTGTCTCATTGGCACTCACACCACATCTTCCTATATCTATGACACCTACAAAAACCAATACGTATTCAGCTACATCACATGCCAGTCTAGAAAATTGTTGCATATCTAAAGTAAGCGCTAATTAGTTTTAAATAATATTCATTGTATCTAAATAAGAATAAAGAACACTGCATGCATGTTTCAAAAAAATCCGTTCATATTGTTTAAACGCAAGCCACTTCGACACGTAATTTACAGTTCTCCAAAATAAATCAACATTGATGACTTTATCTGCTTCCTGTGACAACGTCATGACAATGGGAGAATCCACCAAAAAGCTTGAAATTAGTGTTAATATCATAACTTTTGGATATTAATGTAATTATAAGAATTGAATGCTTCTTACTGTAATTTTATAGGGTTGTAAACGCATTGATCGTACGCCCAGTTTTAGTAAAAATGCTTCCCGATCTAAATGTATATCAACAAATTGTTATGTAGTAAATACGAATTATTGCCATATTAATACATTAATTCATATTGCCCCGTTATTTAAAAATACCTTTATATATTCAATGGTTGTCTTTAAATATTTGTTCTACTACTTCTGTGAGTATTTTTACAATGAGAAATTGATAACTGTAACAATAGAATAAGCTTTATTCAGAAATTTTAACATACAAATATATCCAGCTTTTAAGAACCAACAAGAAACATAAATATATATAAATATAAAAAGAAAATGTGGTATGAGTGCCAATGAGACACCTCTACACAAGAGAACAAAATAACACAGAAATTGACAACTATAGGTCAACGTACAACCTTCAATAAAGAGCAAAGCCCAAACCACATAACCAGCTATAAAAGGCCCCCAAAACGACAATGTAAAACAGGTCAAACGGTAAAACAAACGGCCTTATCTATAAAAAAAAAAAAATGAACGAAAAACAAATGTGTAACACATAAACAAACGACAACCACTGACTTGGGACAGGCACATAATACATCATGTGGCGAGGTTAGACATGTTATCGGGATACCAACCCTCCCCCTAACCAGGGACTGGTATAACAGACCAAAATAAGAAAGAACCATAAAAAATCAGTTGAAAAGGGTTAACTCATGATATGGACAAAAATACAATTGGAAACATACATTTTATACCACACATTCATCTTTTTGATTGATAAAACAAAAAAAGTTTCGTTACAGTTATTTAAAAGCTTGCCTTTTATGTAAACATACACAGCACGTTGTTTAGAATTTGAAAATGAAAAAAATCATGCAAACATTTGCTCATTTATCTAGAGGTAATTGTCATTTCACGGTACAAAAACAGTGGTTAGAAACATGCAATTGTTGTATTGTGTGATGAAAAAAAAAACGATAACATAAGATCGCGTCCTCTGTGCATACGACCAAAATGTCAGAGCCCGTTAGGGAATAACTCTAAAGTTCAAAAGAAAACATGTCTTGTTTTTAATAAATCGTTTTATATATGACTCTAAAACTGGAATTGTAAAAATTGTAATCCTGTCAAACGCGAGGCTCGCCGAGCGTTCTAAATATTTAAAATTTTACTGTCGAGAGTTGATAAATGTCGTATTACACGAGATTTGGTGGTGGAATCTGCAGGCAAATATATTATCCTTCTTTTCAAATGATCTGCAAAAAGATGTGTCCTTTTTATGTGACGTCATCAGACATGGTCGCTTTTTACATGCCGTCACAATAGGAAATTCAGGAGAAGCAAGAAAATTCGACGTCATAGTCGAATTTTAACCAATGAGATCAAACTAGCCACACGTTGATTAAATTATTTTTATACAATGGGTGCACAAAGGGATAAATTGACGAAGAATTAGAGAAACATGTATATACGCCATACACACACCGTCGTAAACACTGCCATTTTATGATACACACATAAGATATTCTTGCATTTAAGACAACAAACGAAAGTTCAATAGAATTAAAATAATTCAGAAGTAAGTCTATTTTAACAGAAACCGTACGTAATTTTTACTTTGACAGCACTTGAAATTTGTGTTAGTAGTGTTCTTATAGATTGAAATTACCCTCATATATATGCCTTAATACTATATTGTCGAATTATCAAAATAAAGTTGAGAATGTTTGCTCAAACTGTACTCAGGATCGTCCTGATCTGGATTTTTTTGTTCCATGTTGAATATCTGGTTTCATTTTGAAAGGAGAACAGAAACTTAAGTTCAGTTATTTTGCAAAATAAATGAAAAAAACACGTAATATTAATTTCAGGTTCGGTTAAATTGGTGTAGGGATTTTGTGTCATAATTGAATGATCAGTTTTCACATAAAAACTATTTATTTTATCTTCAGCGTACAAAAACGTGATAGAAACATGCAATTGTAGCATTCCAAGGTGAAAATAATAAAAGATAACATTATATAATATCCCCAGTGAATAAGATCAAAATATACGAGTATGGTAGGGACTTACTTTAAGGTAAGAAGTAATATGAGGCAGGCATAACCTGTGAATGGGGACGAAGTCTGTATGTATTATTTTCTTAATTCAATCATGTTGATAAAAGAAACCGAAATACCGTACGTAACGTTCCCGATTTTGGTTCTGTGTGACGTTCTTTAAGTTATGACGTCATATTCGATGTAAACAAAAGAAACGCTTTCATCAGGTAACGTAACGGTTTTTTTCATATCAAACAATTATTAAAATTGAATTTGTATTGAGATCCAATCTTATGTTTTACTAGACTGATAAATATAAAAAAAAAATCAAAGTCTCATGCAAACAAGACAGATTTCTGCGCAAATGCGGGAAAACCGGAACAGGAACTAGATCTGAAAAAAAAAGTTAACGATTTTGAGTCATTAGTACAATGAAAAATTCGGGAAATTTTCCCAGATTTTTTTTAATTTTTTTTTTCATTGATTTTTCTACCGTAATTGGGGACTTCGTCCCCATATAAACATCGTAAATTTGTTTTTGCTCACTCCATTTTTTCGTTCCCTATATGACATTTAAATTGAAAAATAATTGTCACAGGATTTAGCTAAAACATGTTATTTATGATTTTTTTCAAGTTTGTATTATTTTTAATTGATTTGCTTTCAATAAGTAAGTTTTATGACCTTAACAAGACGAAGACAAAGCTTTCTTTTAAGCTGGTTAAATGTAAACCCATCTCTATCGGGAAAGAAGTTAAGCATAAGTATCAAGGAAATATTATCATACACAATTAAGGAGATGTGGATTATTTTGAAACGATAAAACTACTGAACTTTCTTTTCTACATACTAGTATACTTGGTACAATAAAAAGGGGAGCAAAGTCGAAAATAAACTGACAATGCCATGGCTAAAATGAAAAAGACAAACAAACAAATAATAGTCCTCGAGAAATAACATTGAAAACTAAAGACTGAGCAATACGAACCCCATCAAACACTGGGGGTGATCTCAGGTGCTCCGGAAGGGTAAGCAGATCCTGCTCCACATGTGACACCTGTTTTGTAGCTAATATTATTTCACACCCGGTAAATCGTCTCATTCGGTAGGTAATTCATGAAATTCGTTTGAAGTTCTTGATAAATTGAAATTCAAATTCATGAAAAAGGGAGGGAGATTGTAGTTACGACGTAAGAAACATATCCGATATCATCTGTGAGACGTTTATTCCATAACGGTCAACAAATTCGTGATGGCGTCCTTAAAATTTACGAAGGGATGATCTAAACTTCACTATTTGGAACTCTTGGTTGAATAGTTTCCTTGTGAGCAGCAACCACTTGGTAATGAATTGTTCAAATAAGGTAATGAATTGTTCAAATAAGGTAATGAATTGTTCAAATAAGGTAATGAATTGTTCAAACGAGGCCTGCAAAATAATGGAATAAATTACTTTTGGAGTGTAAAAATTTCGTTTGAAGTCCTTGATAAATTGAATGATTATATTGTTGATTTCGAATCTGTTCAGAGATTTGTTTTTATTAACACTATAACCCACTTTGCTTCATGATCTTTTTAGGGGAAACATACACATATCTGATTAAATGGGCATTTAAAATTTCAGAATGCGAATATACATGTTCAAACTTTGAGGTAATTTTCTTGGCAACAACAAACACAAGTACAATGCCAATTGGACCTGCTTTGATACTATTACTGCCCTTGAATTTTAACAACATAACATTGTTCGCTATGTAGATTCCGTACATGTTTCTTCGGAATTCTTATGTGGATTAACTGTGCACTACTTATATCGGACCTGTTTCATTATTGTTATGAGTTACAATGTATGACCAGAGCCAGCAAAGACCATTCGAAACAACATCTGATTCTAAACGTAATAACAGTTTTAGATATTTGGATGATATATTGGCTCTTATTAATGATGACTTCAGTATGAACAATAAAGAGATTTATCATGCCGAAATGACGTTAAATACTAACACTGAACACTACATTTTCCTACGTCTTGATATGCATATCTTTAATTCAAGCTTAATAACAAAACTTACGATACACGAGAGGATTTTTTTTACGAAAAACATTGGTTGGTTATTATGTTTTTACAATTTCTTATTGTTAATTAACAATTTTTGTATGGTGACGTTCCCTTGTCACAATCGTGATCGAGAAAGAGAGAGAGAAAACAATTCGTTGAAATCAGATACTTTCTAAATGTAACGAAATAAATGAAAATACCCAGATCAACACAATAAAAACATGATTCGCCCACTGGTCTTTTTTCGTCAAAGTACAATCATTTTTCTCTCGGCTAGTTAAATCGTAATAAAATCAGATTTAGATCCCACATGTACCGAATTCGACTCATTATTTTATCATTCAAACATTTAAAAAGGATAAGAAAGTGCGCGCGTTAACAAGTCGTCACTTATGTTTTTGTTTTTTGTGGGTTTTTTTGTAAGTCGAAAACTCCCCTCTAAGCTTTTCAAGCAAGCCATTTCTGCGACTTAAATAACAAGTGACAAGATTGAAGGAGTATGATGATTCCTTCATATTGTTAAAATGTATGACAAAATAGTTTCAGATAAACAGTGGTTAACTCTATGGTATATGAGAAGCAAAAATTATTCTTACAGTACTAACATTGATTGAGTGTTCAAAGAAAAACAAAATGTGTATTGCTATATACAGTTATGAATACTTTAAGGCCTTTATCTTTATCATGTTTATACTTCATTTTGGCATCTGCACACATTTGTTCTTCTTTCGGGCTGGTTAGTTATTATGTTTTACACTCACTTTCATTGTATTAATTGAAACATAAGTCTGGTGAGCCATGATTTAAATATCAAATCTATTGAGTTTTTAGGTATTCAGTAAGGGAGCAATCATTCATCTTTTTTAGTTTTTAGACGCTATAAAATCAAATTATATTTTTTTTAAATCAACACTATAAGAGAAGGGAAATCTAGATTCAGAATTATTTTTTAATATTTTTTGTAATTTGCTTGACCAAAATATTTTTTTCATCAAGTTGGTGATCAGAATATTTTTTGAGAAATATTTATACCCCCCTCTTTTTGAAGTCAGATGGTCGATCCCTATATAATAATTGAAGATGCTATGCGTCTTATTTTTACAGCTAAATGTTTTTATCATCCTGTCACCTGTAAACATACAAATTTAATTATTTACTTCCACAGTTAATTCGTTTTTACACATGAGATATTTAATCAAGCAACTGGATAATGGTTGCAATAGCGAAGGATGTCACATACATCAATATCCCTTGATATATTGTATTACCATAATCTAAAACATAGATAATCCGAATCATTTGACAAATTGTGATTCTCACTTCTGTCTGCACTCGTAAATTGAAAATTAAGTCAAGCTTATAAACTCCTGTCAAGCATATTCTATAGATTAGTCTAGTCCTTTTTACAACGCCTTACTCAATTTTTATCTGAAATTCAGGCCAATTGTTGTCCTACTTTTGTTTATTTATTTTGCTTTTGTTTTGTTTTCTACATTCCACATTACAGATTTAACTGCCATACATCTTTGTAATTCAAAAACAGATTATTGCATGAACACAGACCTTGCTATTTTTTTCAATAGTATTACAGTATCACAAGATAAGTGATATCTGATATCTTCAACATCTGTTATTTATTTATGTTTCCCTTTTGTATATATGTTTTGTACATGTATGTTTTGTTTTGTACTTTATCTTGTCTATGTTTGAGTGTCCTGTTAATCAATGTATACGTCAGCTTTCGGTTTCAAAGATCTGTCCAAAGTGTACATCATGTGCTTATGTTTCACTATATATTCATTATAAGTTTTGATAGTTTTGACTGATCAATGTTTTTAACATTAATCTGTAAATTTGTAAACTATATTATTATTCATAACAAAATCCTCCCTATAATCATAAAAAATGCTTTTATCCTCAGTAGTATAATACAGTTTTTATTACTGGTTGCTGGAATTGAGCAAAATCCAGGTCCAGATCAGAGTAACAAAAAAAATTTGAAAATAGTACACAATAATGTGTGTAGTTTACTTCCTAAGTTAGATCTCATTAACAATGAACTACATGAGTATGACATTATTTGTATATCAGAATCTCATCTCGACAAGTCAATTACTGATGACCAAATTAAATTAAATGGCTTTCATAAACCTATTAGGTTAGATAGAAATAGACATGGCGGAGGTGTGACCATTTATATAAAAAATAGCTTACATTTTATTATACGGAATGACATATCTGTAAGCAATCTTGAATTACTTTGGGTTGAAGTGAGGAATTGTAGTAATGAAAAATTTTTAGTTGGTGTTTTATACCGTCCCCCAAACTCAAATTCTAATATATGGGTCTTATTTAGTGAGTCAGTTGATAAAGCACTTGATTGTAATTTGCCAATTTTCCTTTGTGGTGATTTCAATTGTGATATGATGTCAAACTCAAGTAACTCTTTTAAAAAGTTACTTAACCGGTTAAACTTGGAAAATGTTGTTTGGGAGTCTACCAACTTTACAACCCAAACTGGAACTTGTATTGATTTATGTGTGACTAATCGCAAAAACTTAATTAAATCAGTAACAGTACTTACACCTATATGCAGTTCTCATTCTCCTGTTTCAGTCGAAATTTCATTTAAAACTTTTAAACAACACTCGTTTAAAAGACAAATTCGAGACTTTAAGCGGGCAGATTATGAAGGTCTTAAAAACCAGTTGAATGATACTGACTGGGATGATGTTGTTTTTAATTCAAATAATATAAATGATGTTTATACGAGCTTTGTCAAAACATTCGAAAGTACTGTCAATAGATATATACCTACTAAAACTATTACAGTTAGACCAAATGATAAACCATTTATGAACAACTTGATAAGAAACAAGATAAGACATCGTAATAGAATTCACCACAAAGCGAAAACTTCAAATAACCCAGATCACTGGAAAAAATTTAGAGAAATTCGTAATGAAATTATCAGTTTAGTTAGAAAGGCAAAAGATGATTATAAGTGCAAACTGACATCACAACTTATTGACAAAAATATTCCTCCTGGTAAATGGTGGCGCATTGCCAAGTCTATATCAAATTTTACAAAAAATAGAGATTCCCCC
The DNA here is from genome assembly GCF_036588685.1 of Mytilus trossulus. Classification (NCBI taxonomy): domain Eukaryota; kingdom Metazoa; phylum Mollusca; class Bivalvia; order Mytilida; family Mytilidae; genus Mytilus; species Mytilus trossulus. The sequence goes on from NC_086373.1 coordinate 33,950,154, forward strand.
CCCCTTTTTTGGAACATGATGGCCAAATTTTTATTCATTCATTGGACAAGTCAGAGATCCTGAACAATCATGTTGCTGATATAGCTAATATTGATATAGAACCAGAAATTCCTGATAATAATGAGCCTCCTCCATGTCGTTTAAACAAATTTGTCATCACTGAGAAAGAAATTTTAGACCAGTTAAAAATTTTGAATGTTAATAAACCAGCTGGACCTGATGGTATCAGTCCTAGAATTTTAAAAGAGATTGCTAGCTTTATTTCTAAACCATTGACTAAGTTATTTAATATGTCTCTATCAGTTAAACAGGTTCCACTGTTATGGAAAATTGCACATGTTAATCCTATCTTTAAAGGAAAAGGTAGTCCACATTCAGCTCTAAACTATCGTCCAATATCTGTTACTAGTATTGTTTGTAAGATTATGGAAAAAGTTTTATTTAAACATTTGTATAATTATATGAGGAGTAATAACCTTTTGTCAAAGTTTCAATCTGGATTCCAACCAGGTGATTCTACTGTTAATCAGTTAATCGAAATATATCATAAAATTATTAGTAATATGGATAGTGGTTGGGATGTAAGGTTTGTATTTTGTGATGTATCTAGAGCTTTCGATAAAGTTTGGCATAAAGGACTTTTATTTAAACTGAAACAATCTGGCTTAAATGACCAGCTCTTATCTTGGATAGAAAGTTATCTTTCGGATCGTCAACAAAAGGTAGTTTCAGAAGGCTTTTCGTCAACTCTAAGAAGTGTACATGCAGGTGTCCCCCAGGGATCAGTTTTGGGACCCTTTCTGTTTCTTATTTATATAAATGATATAGTTAATGACATTGCTAATGATATTAGACTTTTTGCAGATGACACCTCTTTATTTGTCATAGTAGATTATGATCATGATGTAGCAGCCACTTCTTTAACTAATGACTTAGATGTTATCTCAAATTGGGCAAAATCATGGACTGTTCAATTTAACTCTAAGAAAACTAAAAATATTGTATTTACTAGAAGGGAAAGGGAGCATCCACCTGTATTTTTTGGGATAAATGGTGAAGAGGTTGAGAAAATAAATATTCACTGTCATCTTGGGATAACATTTCAGTCATCAGCTTCATGGCATACACATATTGATATTATTTATAAAAAAGCATGCTCTCGTCTTTCTGTGCTTCGCCAAGTTAAGCACTTATTAGATAGGAGTTCACTTATCCGTATTTATTATGCTTTTATTAGACCTATATTAGAATATGGTGATGTTATTTGGGTCAATTGTTCCCAGCATGAGACTGAGCTCCTTGAAAATATTCAGATAGAAGCTGCTAGAATTATTACAGGATTACGACGTAATTCCTCCAGACAAAAACTTTATATTGAATTAGGTTTAGAAACTCTGGAGAATAGACGTAATAAACATAAGCTTATACTATTCTATAAAATATTAAATGGGATGACACCTGCATACTTATATGAGTTAATCCAGCCATATCTTCCCAGACAAACCCCTTATACTTTGAGGAATGAAAATAACACTTTTCACCCGCCTCTTGCTAGAACTAGCTCTTATTTTAATAGTTTCATTCCTTCCACTATAAGACTTTGGAATAGTCTTCCTTTGAGTTTACAAAAGTCACCAAGTTTGGGTATATTTCGAAGTGGACTGGATAAGTTTTATAGGACTGATGATATATTTAAACCTTTCAACTATGGGATAAGGAAACTTAATATAAGTCATTGTCAACTCAGAAATAATGCTAGCAACCTTAAATCTCATTTATTTAATCAGTTCTTATCTGAGAACACTTTTTGCACAAACTGTAACCATCCTGTTGAGGATAACAAACATTTCTTTTTTATTTGCCCTAAGTATAATGATGTAAGACAGATCCTTCTTGATTCCATTTACTCCATTGTTGATAATGTTGACATAAATATTGAATTACTACTTTTTGGAAACAGATTATTATCATATGATATGAATATTGCTATTTTTAAATCTGTTCAGAAATATATCAGTGACACTCAACGTTTTGTTTGAAACTTACTTAATTTTTGTTTCATCTAGTTTTATTTTTTATTTTTTATTTTTTTCTACACTCCAACGTTAATTCATTTATTCCACTAGGCAAGCTAAGTGTCTCCTTCAAGCCATATATATATTTCTAATGACTTATAAAGGATATTTGCATGTTTCAAGGTAATTTAAATAACTGATGATTAATTGCCTATATATTTATTTATACTTTGCATTTATTAAGTAACACTGTTAACATATTTTTCTCGTGTGTGCTCACAAGTAGCATGCATGTTCCACTAAATTGCATTATTTTAAATACAGTTGTTGTAATTGAATCATACCTTGTACATGTATTATGTAGAGAGCTTTTATAGGCTGTGCCTGTTGCTCAATCCTTTTCATATCTTAATGAATAAAATATGTTTAAAATCAAATCCTGTCACCTGCAGATATAACAAATTTTGTTTGCTGACCGACTCAGTAAAGGAACTTGGTCTTTATGTTAGCTGCTTGGTTTCCTCATTGGATTATGTTTTTTTTTCTGTTCTATTGCCTGTTTGCATTTTGACATTTGATCAGGGAGAGTAAAACCACAAAACTACTGAAATCAGAGGAAAATTCAAAAAGGAAGTTCTCTCCGTTTTAAATTTTCTTGGAGGTAAGTTTTTTTGTGATTTTACTTTTTGCATAGATGACATAACATACTGATCAACATACGTCAAACTTAGTTTCAAATCAAAGTTATCATGCATACAAACCCGAAAGAGGTTGATTTTTATTTTGCTAGAACATAACGCATCTGTTATGTTTTAAGACTATGTTTTCGACAAAACGGAACCAAACCAAACAAAAGCGAGTTTTTCTGACAAATTTCCGGTTTGATAAATAATAAAGTAGAGTTTTTTTTGTTTCGACATCGCAACTACTTTAATTTAAAATTACACAACAAATTGTCATGAGCAGTGACATTAACTAACTAGTATATGCTTTTATCTCATTTGATGATCCTTAAAGACAACATTGTACTAATTTACATTTACCAAGAGCTTCAATGATAAACGGGTCTTTACCCTGCAAAATTTCTAACATAACAACTTTAAACTTATTACTGAAGTTTATAATGAAATTTTAGAACCTTCAAAATTCGATGAAATTTTTTTTGTGTTACGTAATTCGAAAATGCAATGAGGTATATCTTAACTTGATTGATTAAAACACTTATATGTATAAAAATGAATGACATCGTTGTACGCTAATGAACTTGAAAAGACGATCCTATCCTCAATTACCAAAGTGACTTTCAAACAATCAAGAAAGCACAGTTTATTTTCTAAGTACAATCTATGTAAATGTTTTTAACAAAGGTATACGTTTCTATTAGTATTCATTGCAAATGTTTCCTGAAGATTCCCTTAGTTCAATTCTGTCATACGTATTTTAAGTACAAACTCGTTTTCTGCTAGTAGTTTTTTTATAGCAATTTCCAATTTTCAACAGTTTAAAATTCATTTTACATGATACAATGAATTATATAACTAATACATTTTATATAAAAATATACATTTATTTATTTTATTTATCTATACGATATTATAATAAAAGTAGAATTTATTGTTGCGGCCCGCTTAAAATAAGAATACAGGAGAAGCATATATATCTTGAACAAGAGCAAGAACAGATTAAATATGTGAAAATAAGTTAAAATTTTAAAACACCAAAACAAATCTGGCCCCGCCTGTAAACTTTCACACACACCGTCTTTAACAAATTAAAAACAGCATTTCCATATGGACGAGCAGCAAACAAGGAGTTTTAAATGATTAGAAATATGATGATTACATACTTAATGATGAGCATGAACACAACATGGAAAACATACAGGAGACCATATTGTCCACTTGTATTTACACCATTTGAGGAACGTAAAGCCAATATTTATTTATTTTCGAAAACGGAGTACTGTTGCACTTGATTTATGTAAAATAAATCCATTAAGAGCTATAATTCTACTTTTGTATGGAACGTTTTATACCACATCATTACAAGATATCTTGAATTGCATCCTGATCTTACTGCGAATTGTTGACCAGTCTGAACATATGTTTACTTAACAGACGCTTAATAAATCCCATAAGGATGTATTAATGCTGAACTTACCGTTCCACAATTAATTGTCTTTTTGTGATTATATATTTTTTTTAGATCTGTATATATCCTTAAAGAAAAGAAAAAAGATATAAAGATTACCGTGTTTGTTCAAGAGAAACCGGGTATTTTTTGTAGCTTTTAAATTTTCAAAGACTGGTAGATGTAAGAATTTGTTATCAGTTGAACTCCTGAAGTTCTTAAATTGTCATTTGTCATATTAAAAATATCCATAAGCCAATGCTTTAGATTTGGCTTTTTTCAAGATGTATTATTCATTTAAACTTTCTGGTAATTAAATGTAAACTCAAAAATAAGGTCACCTTGATTTCACAATACTGCATTAAAATGCCAAAATGACCTCTCTTATTAAAACAATTTTAAGAAAACAACCAACGAGAAATCCCTCGAGAAAAAACAAACAAGCAAATTGTAAGTCTTATTATATGTAAACAACACATACAAGAAATTCTTATATACAAAAAAATGTTATTAAATCGTAACAAGACAAATATTTTGACTAATGGTTTTCGCCATGCAGTGTTGTTCTGGGTAGTGTGATGCTGAGGGAATACAAATACGTGCACAAAGATTGAAAAACTCTCTTTCTTCCAATTACTTATAAACTAGGTCATACATTGTAACATGACATTGAATAGCTAGTCGTTTAATTTCATTCAAGTCAGCAGACATAATTCCATTACAGAAAACTAATTTGTGTAACATTTCAATCACTTCATTGGATTAGTTAGGAAAATTTATAAAATAAAATTTCAGTCTCTTAAACTTTTAATAGACATGCAATTGTTTAGAATTAATTTATGCAATTGATATCGCTTAAATGTAAGCACATAAATCATATTGTCTACGTACGAAATAAGTTGAAAGGACCTTCAAAGTTCTAAAAAAATAACAAATAAAAATGGAGAACAGGAAAATATCAAATTATCAGATCACATTTCAATGTTAAAGACTTTTCGAAATATCCTAGTGGTTTTTGCCTTTAAAGTTTGTTCACTACTCAGAATCAAAGTATAAATTCTCTGCTGGGAATACATATTCAAGATTTTAATTCATTTAGACAAACTTAATCGCAAATCAGTGCTTTATTTAAATGTAATTTTGAAATAAGTTTCCTCGTAATTCTAATGTTAAAGAAGAATATTGAACCAATACATGCATATGTATGAAACTTATTAATGTGTATGGAAATAAAAAGTGACTGATAACGAGACATCTATCAATAAAAGACCATAATGTCGTAGAAATGAGCAATTGTTGGTCACTTTACGGTCTACAATAATAAGCAAAAGTCAGACCTCATAGAAAGCGAGAAAACTAAAGCCAGGTATTTAATCCACCCATTCCCCTTTTCCTATGTATATTTATGGCAGCTGTTTACCAGAACAACATTAGGACAAACTTTAATGAGTGTTAACTAAACGTAATTTGGAATAATCAACAATGAACTTTCTAAGATCTGCTTTCTTCACTAAATGCTCTTACGGACAAAACATTAAGATATGATTCACGACAACCACAGACAAGGTTCCCGATTCGAGATAGACGAATGAAACAAATTGGTTCCGTTAATTAACTCAGCATTGATTCTTCCCCCTTTTTACTGGAACAGTAATAAGAAAAAGGCTACAAAGAACGCTTAGAACGTCCAATGTAAACAGAACAGAAAAGAGATTTAAGTGGATCATTCCGAATTAAATGTCAACAATAACAGATGAATGTACAACATTTGATGCATGACTCCGTTTCAAAGTTAGCTTGAAGTTATATTGGCCCTTCTATTACCGTTGACCATGTAGTCTTCCTATTTCATATTTCAAGAAAAAATCAGTTTCGATGTAGTCATCAATGTGTTTATCCATATCGAACTTTTTGACCTGAACAACACATTCTTAATGATAAGTTTAGACCGCTTTGATTGGTGTTATTCTTTGTGTAAACACTGTTCACCACAAAAGTAATGCAGGATAAGAAGAATTGCCATTAATATGACTGCTACGACTGAGAATGTCCTTGAAATAGGGAAAACGTTCATTATAATTATGATAGTTTCCGGTGATTATTTTGTTTGCTATATAATTTTCTATGAAATCACTATAAAATCACTAATGACTATCAATTACTGAAGTAGTTATATTTCATCAGTGCATTCGTGTCATTTAAGAGTTATAAGATATGAAGAAACCAAGAATTAATGAGTTGCGGGTGGTAATTTGTTGAAATCAAGTAGACTTATCATAGTCCAGCAGCTAAGTCCAATTTTTTTTTTGGACAATTGATCACTTTATGGTAAAAGCACGAAACTTTGCTCAGTGTTAGTCGATATAAAATGATCAGTTTCACGGCTTTGGTAACTTTCTATCACACAATGATGGTGTATACATACGAACACTGTCAAAGTTAGACATTTTGAGGCGCCATTTTGAATTTGGAAGCCATTTTGATGATTTCTGTATTATAAGGTTTTAAAAAATAATAATTGATATATCTTAATTATATTTTCTTCAGTTGGTGACATCTTCTGAACTATTTTAAATTGGAAGACTTCATCAAATGAATAATATTATACTTATGTCGGTCATCTTGAACTTGGTGGCCATATTGGAATATTTTTTGTGGCTCCATATCTGAATTTTGTCTATACCCTTTAATCTTTCACTTTGCCAAGATTAATGCTTTGACCATAAAGTGATCAATTATTCTGATATCCGCTGGACTATCATAACTACCTGAAGGAAAATCCAGTTTCATTCCTATATATATAGTACAACAGCTGGTGCTGAGCGTATGCTAACATTGAAAATGTTTACAGTTTATCTGCTGAATTCATTACCATCAGATTGACTTAGTGCAATAATGTGATTCTTAACATCTTGAAAATATACGATATTCCTGAATTGATACAAGGGCATTTTAAGAAAAAAAAAATGGTTGGTTGAACCTGGTTTAATGGCATGCCAAACGCCACAAAAAGAGAGAGGAATTGAAGACAATGCTACTAGTACCGCTCGCATAAAATGAATACTCATATTGACCTAGAAGTCTTCTCTCTTATGCCGGGTCTCTCATCTGTTGAGAACCAGGAAAAGATTGTACCTCATTTCTTGCTTACCTCTTCTTACTTCCATATGAGTCAGAGTTCTTACAGACATTTGTTGATGCTCCCAAAGGGTAAGCCGAATTTGCACCACATGTGGCACCCGTCGTGGTTGTCATTGAAGTACAAAATACAATCTCACTACTGAAACATTAATTTGATTAGTTAAGTCAACTCGGCAGTAGATGACCCTGGTATATACTGCAATATTAAGGTACGTGTACAAAAAAGAAACATGTCCAAAATAAAAAATAAAGGAAAAGCTATTTGATAAGATGATTTCTCTTTTACTTTCCTCTACTAGTATATGATAGTATACAACTGACAAGAAGAAATCGATTTAAACGATCGGGTAAATACCGGCAAGTATTTAAAATGACATTAGGTAGAAGATTTGGTATGAGTGCCAATGAAACAATTCGCCATCCAAGTCACAATTTATAAAAGTAAACCTTCAAAAGACAAAGTACGGTCTTCCACACGGATCCTTGACTCACACCGCACAGCAAGCTATAAAGAATCCCAACATTTTTATGTATACTAAACCCATTTAAACGGAAAATCAAACGGTCTAATCTACATAAAAAAAAACGAGAAACGGAAACACTTATAAACCACATAAACAAACGAGAAATTCTGAACATCGGATTCCTGACTTAGGACAGGTGCAAACAATTGCAGCGATTTTTGACGTTTCATTGGTACCAAACCTTCACCATTATCTAAAACAATAGTGTAACATCGCAAAATAGAAAGAAACGCCGGTTTTCAGCAATATGATTATTGTTACGATCTTGTGCAATGTTTAAAAATTGCAAGAGTAATGCACATTCTAATATTCTCTTTACATAACACGTGCAGTCTTTAACACTAATAATGAAATACATTTCATTGTTAAAAATGATACTTGTACTACAGTGTAAACATAGTAACCTGTCAGCTACAATTGCTTTCTTGAAGACATTTTGACCCTTATCAAAAAGAATTAAGTTGCAAATGACACTAATATAGTAATGGGAAATTGACATTTAACTTACCATATAAAACTCTAACTAACTAATACTTTTCTTATAACGGCTTTTCCTTGGATTAATTTATTCTATGTGACAAACCTGTTTCCGATTTGCACGCAAATTTTGCAGTGCAGTACGCTAGACTAGGCTTATCAGTTTATGCAATGATTAGCACAGAGAGATCAACGTACGGTTTCATCAACAAATGAATGTCAAAACAATTAAAATGTCTATCGCAGAGTCGAAAAGAGTACAGCCAAGTTATTTAGTACAAAGACGGAGAAGATACTTAGGTGGTAACACAAAAAAGGAGAAAAACGGACAACACTGTGACCAAAAGCAAAAAGACAAATAGGCAATAAGTACTACGTAGAAAGGCAGAAGTCAGAAACAAGAGGATTGACAAAAAGTATTTATAATATATAAATTATCAAATGTCTGCCTTCTGCACTCAATGACCTACATGTTATGTCAAAGTGATCCAGAGAATGATTGAAAACAATGTATCAACAAAAATGATCACACAAGTTTGTTATGAGTTACAGTTTATTACTAAAATCAGCAAAGATCCATGGTATCATCTGATACAAAAATATCCAAACACTTTTAGTCTTTAAATATAGCTAATATTAACAATGAATACTGCCCTTTCCTAAATTTCGGTATGTATATCTTTAACGGGAAGCTTAATTCCAAAAGTTACGATATAAGAGAAGATTTTTCTTTTCATTTTCTTATTATACATTTTTATATTGTGACGTTCCCTTTTAACCATCATATGGTGTTTAGGTATATCAATTTGTTTTATTCGCTCGTGTATGTAAGTTAGACTTCTTTTAAACTGTGTGTATTGCTGATTGTTTGTTTTTCTCTTCATTAAATAGGTATAGGAAAGTGTCGAAATCTCACTAAACATTGTTTACTCCGCCGCATCTTTTTGCCTTTCAGGAACCTAGAGCTTTTGTTAGTCTTGTATGCTTTTTTATATAAATTTTGTTCATTTATATGTTTCGAAGTTAAGTGTGTCTTCCATTTTAGTTGTACTGAAGCCTGCCTGTTAGTAAAGGATTTCCTCGATGTGATGAAGATCTGGACACATTGCAAATGTTGTCCTTGGCCTGTTTTCTGCTCTTTTGTCGGGTTGTGGTATCGTTGACAGATTCTCCATTTATATTCTCAATTACCATCTTTCTTGATTTATAACAGGAGAATAAGTTTTTGATGTATAAATGGCAGTCTGTCTAACAATTTTGTACCCTTTAACCAGAACAATGGATTATAAATGAACACATGAATTGACTGCTGTAATTCGTTATTTATAAACTGTTCACCTGAAAATACTGTCAATAGAATGAATGCTACGAAACAAATTGTCCTTGAAAACAAGAAAAAGTGAACAGATAATAAGATAATTTCCTGTGTCTTATTATTTTTGCTTTGGGCACAGAATCTTCTATAAAATTACTAATGGTTATGAATTATGTTCACTTTTATAGTGTTTCTTTAGAGTTCAATTCAAGAAAACTAATTGGTTGCGGTTGAAAATCCCTTTTTTATTTGTTTAATGAAAAGAAGAACATTATCAACTAAAGCTAGTAAATTCCAGTTGATTTTTATGAGGTTATGTCAAAATTCAAATTGAATTTAATGAAAAGATAAAGTATCCATGAGAAAAAAAAGTAAAATCACAAAAAATACTAAACATCCTTGATAATTTGAGATATAATTGTCAGCAATGAATAACAGTAACAGCAGATTTGACTCTCAAGCATACATCTTAAAATGTTTGATAAGAAACAATCAATTAAAGGAATTCAGTTTCATGTTCTTTTAAACATTAATATCTCCGATACAGCGGAAAGAGTAGCAGTTAGCACTTAAAGTAAAACTTATGTAGAAACTGTACATTTGACAGTTTCGTATTTTGCACTGATATATATTGTTAACTGGTATATATTGTATATATAGTCGAAAGTTGTTTTCTCATTGATGCATTGTCCGAAGAAACTGTTGACCTCGTACGCATGTATAATAACAAGTGTGGTCTTTCTCAAAATACAAATGCATTTTCTTTAGTTGGATTTCACAAAATGACAAGATGTTTAATAGAATTTTATTCATCACTCACACGTTTCGAACATTCATTCCTCATCAGTTGATTTAAATATTCAGTTTATAAAATGTTCGAAAGTTTGAGGGCAATTTAATGGAGAAAAACAACGGAAAAGCTTAGGAATACTTAAACATCCGGTTGTCAGCTGTAAGTCCTATTGTGAAAATGATAGTGGACAGTAAAAATACCAACATATGTTAAAGATCTTTTGCCGTTGTAGTCAATCAGCAATGGTAGTAAACCAGTTGTAGGAATACAAAAAAAAGGAAACCTGCATCAAAAGTGCTTATACAGCACTGCACTTGTCATTTTAATCCTGTAGCTAATTTGTAATCAGAAATTAACTGAAATCTTTGCAGTACCTTGTCACAAAATGGAAATTACACTTTTGGTTTTTTTAAACGTCCTTTTTACTGTTCCTGATAAACCTTGACCAATTGTCCTTAAATCAAATCACGCGAAAGTCAAGGATGTATATAAACTTGTAAACTGGAACAGTTGTATGATCGAAGGGTACCGAAGAAGAACAGCCGAATCTAGATGAAGTAAAATTTGCCTAAGTGAGTTTGACCTTTGTTTTCTTACCAACATCTATATGTGAATTGAACAAGAATTCATAAAAGGTATATATTGAGTTGAGTACGGGGGACTACATCAATTTATAGAACAAGTATTATCTGGTTGTATTTAAACCAATTAAAAGGAAATTGCATTTCTGTTAGTCAATATTTCTCATATTTTAATTTTGATGATCTGGTTGCTTTTATGTATTTACCCAGTCTAATGAAATGCTCCTTACAGATACACGTACAACAAAGACACACATTTTATGATTTTAGAAGAAAATTAACACCGGTTTTATGGGACTTCGTCTGGAATCGGTCAGGAAGTCAACAAAATGTTAATAGAATATATGAGGTAAAGATATTGTTGAGTTAAATATCATACTATCCTGGACATTCGTATGAATAAATTATGTGATTTTTGATAATGTCTCTTACGAAACAGAATAGAGGACAAATAAGATGGGAAAAGTAACAAAATTACCAAACTCACGTAAACGTCTCTCAAACGAATGAGAAAAAAAATATTAATTATGATAAAATATGAATATTAACAGTGATAGGTCAATATAAATATCTGGGTTTTTTTTAACCTCGATAATCTGATGTTGCTTAATAATAACCCAATGTTCCAAACAATCAAATATGAAACTGAAAATACGTAAACTCTAAATAGACAGAAAAATAAAATCACAAAAATACCGAATTCTTAGAAAAATAAAAAACGGAGAGTCCGTAATCAAATGGCAAAATTAAAAGCTCAAACATACCAACGAATGGATAACAACTGTTATATTCTTGACTTGGTATAGGAATTTGTATTATGTGGAAAATGGTAGTTAAACCCTGGTTTTTATAGCTAGTTAAACCTCTCACTTGTATGAGAATCTTAAAAAACTAAAAAAAAGTTTACATGTTTGGCAACTCAGGAGTTGACTTATTGGCAATCATACAACATCTTCTATATAAAAACATGTTACTAGTATCTGATATATGAAAAATGTGTTGTCACAAACAATTAATGTAGATATGAAAAGTAGTGCAATGAGTGCCAATGAGACAACTCATCACCCAAATCACAATTCAATTGTAAAAATAAATCAGTATAGTACAAAAAGAAAACACGAACAAAACTTATGAACCATATCAGCAATTGACCACCCCTGAATTTCCGGTATTAGGACAGATGAAAACAAATGCATCGGTTTAAAACTTGTTTATATGCTCCAACATTCAACCTAACTAGTCCAGTCGATTTGTGAAAAAATTGCTGGAAACAATAGTGTAACATTCCAACATAAAAAAGACCACTATAATGAGTTATCAAAGTTACCATGATTATAATTTACTGCGCCAAACACGCGTTTCGTCTACATAAGACACATCCGTGCCGCTCAGATCAAAATAGTTATACAGACAAGTTCAAAGTTGAAGAGCATTGATGACCCAAAATTCAAAGAAGTTGTGCCGAATACGACTAACGTATAAAGTACCAATTAAATTGACTTAACTAAATAAAAAGGCATATTTAAAAAAAAAACAGTGAACATACATTATCAACCGAATCAATTTTATCTGCGATACAACATTAATACGAAATTATTTAAACAAGGGAGCTAGATACATTAAAATGCTAACAGGATGCAAAATCGTCTTTTTTTTAGATTCGCTTTTTGTCGAAAAATTGGCGCCTTTAATTATAATTGGTAAGTACAAATGCGTTCATCTAAATTTCGAATGGTGGAAGAGAAGAGGGACGAAAGATACCAAAGGGACAGTCAAACTCATAATTCTAAAACAAATTGACAACGCCATGGCTAAAAATGAAAAAGACAAACAGAAAAACAATAGTACACATGACACAACATAGACAACTAAAGATAAACAACACGAACCCCACCAAAAACCAGGGGTGATCTCAGGTGCTCCGAAAGGGTAAGCAGATCCTGCTCCTCATGTGGCACCCGTCGTGTTGCTTATGCGATTACAAATCCGGTAAATAGTCTAATTCGGTAGGTCACATTCAAGCAAGGGAAGGGGATTGTAGTTACAACATAAGAATATATCCGATATAATTTGTGAAACGGTTATTCCATAACGGTCAACCAACTCGTGATGACGTCCGTAATATTTACGAAGGGATGATTTCAACTTCACCACTTGGAACTCTTGGTTTAATAGCTTCCTTGTGAGCAGCAACCCTCTATAAAGAAAATCATGATAGGAAATGCAAGCACAGGAACACTTCATCAATTTAGAGTTTTTCTCTTACGCTACATAACTTGTACTACTGAATTGTAACATTAAATTGCTTACATAAGAATAGTTTATCTAGACGGAGTAAAAATGATAGATATCAGAAAAAGCATTTATCATCCAGACTTCCCATCAATAAAACTTTCTACATTCGTTCATATCGTAACAAATTTTAAAAGAGATTTAATAATCGTGTTCCGTGTTAGTTTATTATTTTCCTATACCGGAAAAGGACAGTTTTCAAAGAAAGAGAAAAATCCTTTAGATGATCAGTCAGTGTCTGTGGTTTTCAGCAAAATGTTGATACAGGAATTTAAAAGATTACGACACTTTTCATCTATCACAAGTATAATATTTTTTTTGTCATGATTGCACTGTATATATAGAATGTTGACAAACAATAAAATACTTTTCATGAAGTGATTGAACTCATCAAAGATACCAATATTAAATTTTGTATTTACACCAGACGACGTTTCGTCTACAAAAGACTCATCGGTGGCGCTCGGATCCAAAAAAGTTGAAAAGGCCAAATATAGTACGAAGTTGAAATGATAGATATAGGAAGATGTGGTATAAGTGCCAATGAGACAATTCTCCATCCATGTAACAATTTATAAAAGTAAACCATTATAGGTCAATGTACGGCCTTCAACACGGAGCCATGGCTCATACCGAACAACAAGCTTTAAAGGGCTCCAAAAAACCCAGTGTAAAACCATTCAAACGGGAAAACCAACGGTCTAATCTCTATATATATAACAAGAAACGAGAAACACGTATAAATTACATAAACAAACGACAACTACTGTACATCAGATTCCAGACTTGATGAGGAAATAGTTATCATGGTTTTTTTATCAATAGTTTGTGTAATTCTCGTCATGGTATTAAACTAACAAAATGTGAATACTACTGTTGCCTTTATTTAGGACAGATACATGTATATAACAGTAAATTAATACTTAAAATGAATAATGTACTGTTACGTGTATGATCTATTTGTTTAACTAAAGACCTCTTCACCCTTGCGAGAAAGAATTAAATGTAAAATTCCTCTAATACAAAATCGGAAATTGACATCTTTCCCTGAATCAGTTTACATCCTGTTATACACTGCTACTGATTTTCACGGAATTCGATTAGTGAAGTATGCTCGAATAGATTTTAAAACTTATTTGTACTGATACTACGTAATATAAGCGTAATGTTTTGGAATTGGTACATGCATGAATAAACGTCTCCTAAATATAGAGATACATTTGTTTCCTTATCATATATCATTGTTAATTTGTTGTGATTAATATTAAACAAAATGCTGACTGATGCACCGTTTTGTCTGTTTGTTTTGTGTACCGTTGTCAATATATTTGAATTTGATGCGACTGTCATACATGTGAGAGGTTTACCTAGCTATAAAAGAAGATTTAATCTACCATTTTCTACATAAGTAAATGCCTGTACCAAGTCAGGAATATGACAGGAGGTCGGTATTTTGTTATTTCACATTTTGTTAGTTTAATACCATGACGAAAATTACATTAACTATTGATAAAAAAAGCATGATAAATATTTCCGCATCAATCGGTTATTAATAACATGTCTGCATACTGAAGCAAATTTCTAACCTTTAATCTTGTTGGATTTTAACATCCATTATAGCTTGTACTTTACACGTTTTTAATATGTCGTTTCAGATTGAATTATGAAACCTTAACACGTAATGCAGGACTATTATGAATTGAATAATAAATAGTATGCCTGTCTTCTTTGAACAAGGTCCATTGCATGCTAGATATCATGAATGGAAATTTTGTCTGAAGGAATAGTTTCAGAATCATGCTCGATACTATTTAAATAGTGATTACTTTTTAATGATTGTTATCGTCATTGTCATATTCACCAGCTTATACATGGAATTTAGATACAAATAAAATATAAGGATTAAAACAAAATTAATATCAAACGCGTTATAACTTGAAGCTTAATTTGATCAGACTGTTGGAATAATAATATAAATCAAACGTCAATTGTAATCTGAAAACAATAAGAATATGGCAGATAATTATGACAAGTCTGACAAAAATATCTCCTTAGTCTGGCATTAACGTTCTGGTATTAATATAAAAAAGAAGATGTGGTTTGATTGCCAATGAGACAACTATCCACAAAACACCAAAATGACACAAACATTTACAATTATAGGTCACCGTACGGCCTTCAACAATGAGCAAAGCCCATACCGCATATAGTCAGCTATAAAAGGCCCCAATAAGACAATGTAAAACAATTTAACCGAGAAAACTAACGGTCTTAGTTATGTTAAAAAATGAAGCATATTTTCCAGGTTGAAAACATATTAGACATCAAAAGTTAAGGAGTTGGTATATTTTCATTTCATGTATTGATATCGTCAATGTCAGTTTTATCGTAAGTATACATCTACAAAAATGGCATTCGAACAAATGCTGTTATAAATAGGTGGACATACAAAGGATCAATCAAAATAAGACAACAAAAATATAAACATCAAATGACAAATACTACACAGCTTTATCAATAAGTTTTGGTTTTAAACTATCTTTCGATACTCTGAGATGATATCATGTGTTTTTCATTCATTTTGAATGTCGTCTTAGGATACCTCTTTTTAAACTTCGTATTTATTTGGCCTTATTAACTTTTTTTATTCGATCGTCCTTAATGTGTCTTTTGCAGACGAAACGCATATCTGGGTTACAATAATCCTGGTATCTCTAAGTCTTTTGACGACAAACAACTATTTAAGAAAAAAATAACTCTTATAAAGGGTCAATGAATATTTCATTTATATTTACATTTGTATAGATTGTGCGTTTATGATAGTTTGACCTGCTCAATTTAGTATTAGTCTGAATAATGGATTATGGCAATAGACAAACTTAATCGTTAAATGTTTCGCGATTTAAGGCTAATAATTTAATTCTAAAAACATCATAAAATAATACAAATTATTGAAATAAAAACAATTCAAATTCTACTTTATGTGCAGTCTTGTCACGATTAAGGGGTTGTCTGCTTAATATTACTAGAAAAAAGTTGATATACAAGTATGATAAAGCTACTAGAACAGAATTTTTATCAAATACAAAATCATGTTTCCATGAATATTGTCCCTTTTCATTTCATATTTACATGTATATGCATCACCTTGAATATTTTCGTACATCAAATTCAACCACAATTAAAAAATGATAATATTTAAACATGTCCTAAAAGATTCTATTAATGGTTTCAGTCATATCAACATCTTCAAGATTTTATATTGCTAATTATTAATTTTTTTTCTCAGTTTATCTGTATACTGGTTTCATGGTGATGCTTGATATTAATTTATATCTAATATCATTTTTGTAGTGATCCATTTCTATAGATAAAAAGCACATTTCTGATAAGAGGTCTGTACAAAGTAATGCTCCAAGTAAAATTCAATACGAAAAGACCCTTAACAAAAAACAAACCATAAATTCACCAAACAAATGGAATACAACTGTCGTAACCCTGACTGGTGTCTGTTTATTCAACGCATCAATGTAAATATAACGGAATTTGAGGAGACTGTCATGAAAGTGAGAGGGTTAGCGCTATAGAACCAGGTTAAATCCCACATTTTCTACATTTGAAAATGCCTGTACCAACTCAGAATCATGACAGTTCTTGTCCATTCGTTTTTGATACGTTATGTTATTTGATTTTGCCATGTGATTATGGACTTTCCAAATTGATTTTCCTTGAAGATCAGTATTTTTGTGATTTCACTTTTTGGTACAGGCATTACCTGAATTCAAATGGTTTCAGTTAAATTGGCATTGTTGTGGATCTTAAGTTTCCAAGCTCGTTTGATACGTTCAGTGTACCCTTTATATCACCAATATAGTAGGATTTATTATTAAAATAAATAAACAAAACTATTTTGTTGAACAAGGACCATAAGTCTTATACAGGGTAATTTTTTTTCGTTATTAATTTCAAACATAATATTTTCATCTAGTATAATAATGTTTCATGTAATTTGCAAAAGGGCGAACATTTCCATGGTAAAGACTTTTTGAAAGTGTTTATCGTTGTTAACTTGGTAGTTATTGGATGTGCTTTTAAAAGAGGGACGAAAGATACCAAAGGGACAGTCAAACTCGTAAATCTAAAACAAACTGACAACGCCATGGCTAAAAATGAAAAAGACAAACAGAAAAACTATAGTACACATGACACAACATAGGAAACTAAAGAATAAACAACACGAACCCCACCAAATACTGGGGGTGATCTCAGGTGCTCCGGAAGGGTAAGCAGATCCTGCTCCACATGCGGCACCCGTCGTGTTGCTTATGTGAATACAAATCCAGTAAATAGTCTAACTCGGTAGGACAAATTCATGAAAGGGAAGGAGATTGTAGTTACGACGTAAGGAACATATCCGATATCATTTGTGAAACGGTTATTCCATAACGGTCAACCAACTCGTGATGGCGTCCGTAAAATTTACGAAGGGATGATTTCAACTTCACCATTTGGAACTCTTGGTTTAATAGCTTCCTTGTAAGCAGTAACCCTCTATTAAGAAAATCATGATAGGAAATGCAAGCACGGGAATATCGTAAAGTTGACAGTTAAATGGTTACATTTTCCTGACTGTTAATCAATTGACACAAGTTAAACAATTTGTTTGGTGGGTTTATGGTTTGCTATTTGTTAAGGTTATTTTCGTACTGAATTTTCCTTGGAGTTCGTTTTTTCTGAATTTCCATTTACTTTTTACCGACTTCTTATCAGAAATGAGCTATTGATCTACAAAAATTGATTTTAAATAAAAACTAATATCAAGCATCACCTTGAAACCTCTACACAGATAAACTGAAAAAAATTAATAAATAGCAATATAAAATCTTGAAGATGTTGATATGACTGAAACCATTAATAGAATCTTTTTAGACATGTTTAAGTATTATTATCTTTTAATAGTGAATGATTTTGATGTACGGAAATTCTAATATTGGAATGAAGTACATTTAAATATGAAATAAAAATTCAAAACAAGAAAACGTTTTGATTACATCCACGTTTGTTGGACTCTGGTGGATAGTCCTGTCATTGTCAATCATACAAAATTAATTTGATCATTTTTATATTTTTTTAAAATATAATGACTCCCTACAGAGGTATAATTGAGAATGGAAATGGGGAATGTGTCAAAGAGAAAACAACCCGACCAAATAAAAAACACAACAGCAGAAGGTCACCAACAGGTCTTCAATGTAGCGAGAATTCCCGCACCCGGAGGCGTCCTTCAGCTGACCCCTAAACAAATATATACTAGTTCAGTGATAATGACGCCATACTAATTTCCAAATAGTACACAAGAAACTAAAATTAAAATAATACAAGACTAACAAAGGCCAGAGGCTCCTGACTTAGGACAGGCGCAAAATGCGGCGGGGTTAAACATGTTTGTGAGATCTCAACCCTCCCCCTATACCTCTAACCAATGTAGAAAAGTAAACGCATAACAATACGCACATTAAAATTCAGTTCAAGAGAAGTCCGAGTCTGATGTCAGAAGATGTAACCAAAGAAAATAAACAAAATGACAATAATACATAAATAACAACAGACTACTAGCAGTTAGCTGACATGCCAGCTCCAGGCTTCAATTAAACTGACTGAAAGATTATGATTTCATCATATGAACATCAGGCACAATCGTTCCCGTTAGGGGTTTAGTATCATACCATCATAACATATATGAGAAGAACATAACCCGTGTCATGCCAACAACTGTTTTTAGAATAAATGTGTTTAGTTCCGACGCAAAGACCTTATCAGTGACTCAATATTAACGCCAACATATGCAATCTTTAATGACTTGACAACAGTATCGTAATTATATCCCTTCTTAATAAGTCTATTCAAAGGATTTGTAAGTTTCTGAGGTGAATACTGACAACTTTGTGCTTTATAAAGAATATTTCCATAAAAAATTGGATGTGAATAACCTGAACGTATAAGAAGTCTGCATGTTGAGATATATTTACGAATGATGTCTTTATACCGATGATAAAATTTATTAAATTTTTTGACTAGTTTGTGATATCGAAAACCCTGGTGTAATAATTTTTCAGTACTACATAAATTTCTCTCGTTAAAATCTTAAACATTGTTACATACACGAGCGAATCGTACAAGTTGAGATATATAAACACCGTAAGATGATGACAAGGGAACGTCACCATCTAAAAACGGATAATTAACGATAGGAAATGAAAAATCATCCCCTTTATCATAAATTTTAGTATTCAGCTTTCCGTTAGTGATATAGATATCAAGATCGATGAAAGGGCAGTGATCATTGTTAGTATTAGCTTTATTTAAAGTAAGTTCAGCAGGATAAATTTCATTAATATACATACTGAAGTCGTCATTATTGAGAGATAGTAGCATGTTAAAATAAAGTTTCTAGTAAAGATGAACTGATAAGTGACAAATGACTGGAACTTTTTACTTTTCAATCAAAGATTATTTGATTAACTAAATGTTAATCCAACAAAAACGTTTTCAAAAACTAATGAACTGAATATAATTTGATAAAACAAAATCCTTGGTAATTCATGTTCATGTTTGAGATGTCTTTGTTATTTGCAATACACTAAAATGTATTCTATAATGAACAAACACATCTTTTCGAGAGAAAAAAAATATCATATACTTTGATGCATGTCTAAATTAAAAGTTTTTCATTGAATTTGTTAAATTCCATATGCCAAGTGTGTTAGTTAATGAGTATAATGAAATTAATAAATTCCAAATGCCAAGAGTGTTAGTTAATGAGTATTATTATCCAAGTCTCTCTACAGACTATAGAGTAAGTTTACTTTAACCTTGTTGTTTGTCTGCAAATACAATATATGCCAGGATCTATATTTTATCAAACGTTTTTTCCAGCTAAATCTTAGATCAGTTGAGTTATTTTGAACACCGAAAGGCTACTGTTGCTTAACAGACCACAAGACTTTAAACAAGCAAATATGAAAGTGAAAGTGCATAAACTCTAAATCGAAGCGTTCTTAGAGTAGCATGGGTAATTATCACAACTATAAATGAACAACGAAGCCAAACACTATTTTACTCGGCAAACAATAACATATATGCCAATGATAGGCTTGATAGAATATTCCCGGATAGAACACAACATTTGAATACAAACATCTAGGAAAATCTACAAAATCCTATGTTAGTGAAGGCAAAAAGCCTAAAAATCCGTCATTGGCCCAAAAAGTGTATATTTTTATAAATTGTGGGTTTCAAATTCCCTGGTTTGAGCTATAGCTTTTTTTTTGCCCTTTTCAATTGAATATGCAATAATTTCTATAAAACATAAAACATGTTTTTTCAATAATTTTATCATCGAGTTAGACTCCATACGCTTGGCTACTTTCAATAGAAACGCTTTCAACGTAGAAAAGCACGTACAGTTCACCTGGATAATGGCATGACATGTCTTGGTATAGATTTTATAAAGACGTGTTTCTGGTTATTCGAATTCCGCGAAATTTGCAGAGCTATGTTTAAGTATGTGTATCCCTCACAAAGACGTTTAATTATTTAGAATTATATTAAGACAAGATAAGTATATTGAAATAAAACAAATACTCATAGTCGTCAAACCGCTATGTTATGTTCAGAAGAGGAATTTTAAAACAAAACCAGTCTCCTACGTCTCGCTCCTCATTACTATCTACCTTTGTTCTTAAAATCCCATTATTGTACTATTGCCTTACATTTTAGTATTCCTGTCTTTCATTTTTGCTTATGTGCTTTGTCTATATGCTTTTATATGTTTCTTTTGCTACATATATGACGTGGCTCTGTCCTTTTTTTATTCTTTGTTAATTGCTTGGTCAATATGCCATTTTGTGCTTCTTTGTTACATATTTGTGTGTTTTTATAGTGATAAAGACCATGTTGACTGCTGTACCCCTTTTCTGACATTTTACCGGTTTTGTTTGTTTTATTAACCTATCGTTGTCAATATAATGGAATTTGTTGCGTCTGTCATACAAATGTACAAGTAAGAGATTTAGCGAGCTTTAAAACCAGGTTTTATCTACCATTTTCTACATAAGCAAATGTCTGTTCTAAGTCAAGAATATGACAGCTGTGTGTTTGAGCGTTTGATTTTGCCATTTCATTAGAGACTGTCCTTCTTAAATTTTTTAGTAGAATTTTTGGATATATGAACATGAAAGAACTGTTCATATTCTTGTTATTGATATAATATTTATATGTGATTCGACAGTTTTTATAAGTTAGTTCAACAAAAATTTACTTAAAATGTAAATTAACAAAAGTACCGAGTTTCTCTCATATTTATTTTCCTAAAAGTATCAAATATATTCGACAGCTAATTCACTTGTTCACGCAGATTAACTAGGACCCATACTAACTTAAGTTCTGCAATCAGCTGTATTGTCTGACACTTTTGTGTCATGCCAATCAAATTATACCGAGAGTAAATATTTTCAATAAATTATCAATACTTGTTGCATATTATAACAAACATTGTTGCCCTGAACTTCTTTATGGTAGACAAACATTTTAAATAATCCCTTCACGTTCACTACCAATTGATATGCTCAGGACACGAGGTACTGGAATTATTTTATCAGGATCACCCAAAGGTAAACAACAGTCTCTGCTTTACTGGTTGCTATGTTCAGAAGCACCTAGGCTCTCGGTCATAAAACTTTACTCAGTATGCCGAGTACAAAATAAGTGCTCGAAACACAAAATCCTGTATTTTGATTGGTTGATTCTTGAGTATGAGTACAAAAATCGTGCTCGAAAGTTTTTATGACCGCAAGGCCAGGGATCTCCCGCGTGTTGCTCCGACTTAAGTTTTCTGTATTGTCTTTTGTGAACTGTTTTATGTCTTTTCGTAGTTTATTTTATATTTTTTCATGTTTTTGTCCGTTTGTTTTTTATCTGTCAGTTTCGTATCCCATTACTATATTTCGCTTCTGTTTTGCATTTATGATTCTCATTTTGAGTATAAATTCGATTATAAGTCGAATTCACTGGTGGCACCATCTAGTTAAGATGAAAGGTATGACGCCAAGGAAAGTGGAATATGTCCGTGACCATCAGCGGCATAGTTTTTCTTTATTAAAGAACCTCATCAGGACATCGCTTGAAAAACTTTCCAGTTATGACTTCAATTTTACTTTTCGGACCCTAGTTGTGTTTGTTATTTGCAAGCTGTAAAATGTAAAGCAAAAAACAAGGAAAGTCCCTAAGCAAAGAGAAAAATCAAAAGCTCAAACGCATCAAAATGGATCACAACTGTCATAATCCAGACTTGGTACCAGCATTACGTATTTAAAAAATGGTGGATATAACCTTGTTTATAGCTAGTTACACCTCTCACTTGTTTGTCAGTGGCATACAATTACATTTTATTGACAACGATGTCTATTTAGAAATTGTTAATCGGAAAACTACAAGGTATGGTTATTGAATAGTCATCAAAAGTACTAGGATTATAATTTAGTACACCAGACGCGCGTTTCGTCTACATAAGACTCCTCAGTGACGCTCATATCAAAATGTTTATAAAGCCAAACAAGCACAAAGTTTAAGAACATTGATGATCCAAAATTCCAAAAAGTTATGCCAAATACGGCTAAGGTTATCTATTCCTGTGACAAGAAAATCCTAAGTTATGTGAAAAATTGAAAGTTTTGTTAACAGCAATTTGACCACATAATTGATATTCATGTCAACACCGAAGTGCTGACTACTTGGCTGGTGATAGCCTCGGGGACAAAATGACCACCAGCAGTGGTATCGGCCCAGTGGTATGAATAGTCATCAAAATTACCAGGATATATACTGACTGCTTGAATGTTTTTACAAGAAACTGACAGTTCCTTTTAAGAAAATAACAATCTATATATTTCTTCGTGAACAAATCTGTGTAAGTTTTAATCTTTCTCATTGGCACCAATTGCGCTTTTAAAAAAGTAGGCGTATTCCCAAGTTGTCATGAATCACAGCTTATGGCTAAACTCAGTAAATTCGACAACACATTCCGTTACCTTGATTATCTTTTCTCGTTAAATAATTAAGAATTCTCCAATTCAACTTCAGAATTTTTTCTAACTTGTTCGCAATTCCCATGACTGTGGCGAATTTAGAGATTTCAGCGAAAGCAATTAGTGCATCACTAGTTACTTATTAACTCAGAAAGAGGCAGTATCAATGTCGCTTTAAAACGAAACGGTTGATAATGTTTTAAATAATACATTTTGTAAATAAAATGTGAATGACATGTTCTTTGGTGCTAATTTTTCACCACAAGTTGAAAATTTATCGGTCTGACGCAAAATTCTATAAAACCCGCCAATGGTCATGTTACTGCTTTTACCTGTTAATAAATGGCCAGCATACAAGCCCAAATGATGCGTTCAAAAACAGTTAAAAACGTAGGAATGACCAAACAGGCTTCGCATTGCCAGTTAAACTGCATTTGCAATCGTTAAATTTCCAATTGACGGTGGAAACTTTTCAACTGCATTACTGTTATGTTTTAATTAGTGTTCATTATCGCAACAGAAGTAGTCGATCGAAGGTTTAGATTAAACTATTTTACCAAAAAATGCTATGTTATGGTTAACATTTCTCTGAATATAAATTCAAGAATAAGGGTAACATACAATATCAAAACAAACTAAAGCAATCATTACATTTGAAAAAAGAAACATTATCAGCTTAAATAATTAGCTATGAATAAAAGAAATGTGTGGCAAATGTTGATGCCTGAGGAAAACCAATTTACCAAAGAAACAAATGTCAAAGAAAACGATATCAGAAGCAAACCATGTTGGCATTTCTTAGCTGATTTATTCTTAAAAGAAATATTAAACATTGTCGCTTGAGGTAATACTAATTATCTTTAACAATTCCCTTTGAAGGTAAATGATTATTTTTTTCTTTTCTTTTCGTAAATGGATTAGAAGACCTAAAATTCTGATCATGTTCATTGCTCATTGGCGAACATACCACACGTCCTCATTTTCTAATCAACAGATTAACGGAAGAGTAACTAATGATAATGTCAAAAAACAAATTTACTGCATTAATGAAATATATCTCACAATGAAAAGTTAAAAGTCTTATTTTAAATCGGAAGGTTTAAACAATTCCAAAGTTATTTATGGAAACTGTTTTTTTATATACATATATGAAGATAATCAAAAAAGTAAAGCAAATCTCTTATCTTATCAATATGTTCATTCAATATTGTTCAAAAAATTGTTGTTGCTTTTTTGTCAAGTCAGACAGACATTTTTTTATATGTTTAATATATCATTAAATTACATCAAATAATTAAAGAAATGTTAAAATGACTTTCACTATATTCTATCCTGCAGCTTGAGGTTAAAAGATCAAAGATAGGAAGAATCATCATCATTAAATTCCGATTTGTAATATTTTACTCTATGTTGATGGTTAATCAAAAAGCGACTGCTTACAAGTAAAATCCATTAGATAACCTTTACTGTATCGTTAATTACATTGGTATATGACGTTCACCAATATTTTAAGTCTATATCCCATTGACCATTAAATGGATAGATCAGGTACTGACGTCTTGAGACATATGCACATCTGCATTTCACGTTACAAATGGAAGTTATTAATGACCTTGGCGGGCTATACAGCCCTCGCACGGTCGGTTATGATTAACCCAAACAAATGGGTTTCTCTTTATGCAATATAGGTGGAGTCACATTTGTCTTCGTCAGACGAACCATTGGTCTTACATACGATCCTTGTTTGCACTGTCAAGCCATTACTGTACTTTGAATCATTTTCAAGGTCATTGAAATTATTTTTCTTTTTGTGTCTGAAGCACCTAAATAGTCTGCACAGGATACAGTATCGTCTACAAGCTAAACTCATACTTCTTCTAAAGTTCTTTGACATAAATCCATATATGATTGGATTAAGACAAGACTGTATATATGGCAGACAATTGAAAACAACCTGCAAACAAAAAAAAAATCTATTTGTATTTGTTCATAAACAAAATCCTTCAATCAACGGAGTAAACTTATCATATTTACACAAACAAGATTAAACAAAGTCAGCTTTTGCATTATGGTAGGATGGTGTGTTAGGACATGCATGCTCAATTTAGAAAAAAAAACCAGATCAAAAATCAACACCTACAGAATCAGGTTGATCATAATATTTCGTAAATGTTATAACATATTTCGAATTAGGTTTATTTTGTAAACTAAAGGAAAGAATGAAAAAAAAAGTATTATATAAAAAATGCATCGTTTGAACAAATAACGTTCAATATTTTTTTTAAAGAAGTCATGTTGATGTGTAATGATTTTGATTTTAAAAATCTCCCGTTTTATATTCTTCTGATCTTATGAAGTGTGATGTCATTATCATAATGCTTCATTTTGGGTAAAAATCTGTAGTTTGTTCACTGCATATGAGACAGTGAAATTATTGACGTTTAAACGGAAACGTTATATAATGTATCCATAATTCCAAAAAAACGTTAGTCGATAGTGTATTTGTCAAACTATTTTCTGTTTAGGAAGATAAATATTACACATCAATATTCAAAAGAGATTTCTCATAAGATATTGACAACAGAGGCCAAACGTGAATTCTTGAGAAGAATAGTCAAAAATGGATTATTGTTTAAAGGCTGTGATTAAGTTGTTGTTGTCTATTGCTGTATATAAAAAAAAAGATTTGTTCATTGTTTCGGTTTTACATTTGTCATGTCGTAGACTTGTTATAGATGATTGTGCAGAATGGTATTTTTGCTCATAGTTGAAATCTTACATTGACCTCTAAATGTTCACTTCTATGTCATCTTTTAGAAATTTTCATTGACATTTACAAATGAACTAAACCCACTCTATCTATTTTTATATTGCTTTTTCAAAATTGTCGGGTAGTGAAATTTAGTTCGTTAGACTATGGTAGAGAAAATGTTTCTGTAAAACCATTATAACAAACAGAAACTAAGAGGAACACTAAGCTATCCATTTATACTGACTTTTTTGTTTGATTGCAATCTTATGTCGGGATTAATAGAAATTTTAAAAACTTGAATAATCGCCTGCTATAACACAAAATATTGAAATGGGACACATGCTCCATGCCAATTTTGTTTCTTCGACTACATGAATTCATTATTTCCCCTCTTTCAAAATCTTCTAATTAAAATGAATTCACAGTAAATATAAAATAGAAGATGTGGTATGATTGCCAATGAGACGACTATCCACAAAAGACCAAAATGACACAAACATTAACAACTGTAGGTAACCGTACGGCCTTCAACAATAAGCAAAGCCAATACCGCATAGTCAGCTATAAAAGGCATCGATAAGACAATGTAAAACAATTCAAACGAGAAAACTAACGGCATTATTTATGTAAAAAAAAATGAACGAAAAACAAATATGTAACACATAAACAAACGACAACCACTGAAATACAGGCTCCTGATCCTGACTTGGGACAGGCACAAGTAAGTATACAAACCTGTGTTGAAAATGCTGCTTGGGTGTATATTATATCAAGCTTCATATCCTGCATAACCTGTATAATCAGCTTTGGTCCCCATGCTATGAGAAACACAACCACTACTGCAGCTAATATTTTGATTACCTATAAAATTAAGCATATTCCGGGTAATGAAATTCGAATATTTCAATGTTAATAACACATCAAAAGCGTCATTTGATTATAGCGTCATTGATGAGTATTTTGTAGTAAGAACTCGCTTTTTGCGCAAAAATATTGTTTTCTATAACGAGTTTATTTAAACAAAAGTCTCTTCTAGAAATAAAGGCTTATCTTAACGATTCGTATTTATAAGAGTTATGGGCAATTTATATATAACTTCATAAAGCTATCGATTAGTTGTCAATTTAAAGTATGTCGTTATAGATACAGTTTTTGGCATTGAAATCACATAACAATGACATGATATTCAAAGGCAGAAATAAAATCAGGATATATACTGTCAAATGTCATTTTTAAGTCTGAGCTGTCATATTTTCTTTTCGTACATAATTCACCGTAAAAATCCCTGCTTTTATCAAAATGAAACCAATTTTGTGAAAAAAATCAATGCACTCTTGTAGTTTACAATTTATATAGTTAAAGATATATGTGAATCAAAAGAAATAAAGGGTTGTAATAACATGTTATCTTCCTCTTTTATTTCTTTTATCGCTATTCATTAGTTAATAATATTATGTTGCTACAAGAAATCGCATGATGACAAAATATTTGATAAAGTGTAAAAATAATATCCGAAATGCTACGTAAATACAACATCAGACAAATATGAAACATGTACATGTATACCATTTTTCTTTTTTTACCTTTTGATAGAATGGAACATATACAACGACATCTCATTGTCGTTTTCTGGCACAATCTCTTAAAATATTTATAGTAACGAAACCTGGTAAAATAAGTCTATTTTGAAATTTCATGTTCCATTTAACAATTTCGTAAATTCAATCTTCCAACTTAGAAGTGAATTAGGTCAACCCGAAATTGAAAGTGTCATTATAATTATGTGAAATAGTCAGTTTAAGGTGGTACGTAACACTACAGGGAGATAACTCTGAAACATCAGCAAAACGTTTTAATTTTGAAAGAAGTTTAACATTTTCAAGCTTAATGGTCCATATAAGTGACGACTTTTGTTTTTTTCCTATTAGTCACATGACGCTTATATTGAAAACGCTAATTGACTATTGTGTGATTCTTTGCTGTACTGATTTTGTGTACATATCCTTTGTTGTTTCTGTTTCGACCCCGAAAGTATCACATGAAAAATATTCATGATTTTAATGACACTGTTTTTGTTTTTCATTATTCTGAAAACTGGGGTATGATGGCAGATTAATCATTGTTTTTGTTAACTTTATTCACAAGGGTATCCACCCGGAACGCATTAGAGCTTAGTATGTTTTACAGATGTCTTTTTTTGTCGATAAACTGGTGTATCAATGACGTAAACTCAACATATCATTTTACAATCTCCGACGTAGAGATCATATCCGTTCCGTTCAATACTTTGTAACACTACACTCAATAGTAAGTGCAGTATTGCGGAACATATGCTACCATATGTTTCAAACTGTTAATATTTTAGTCCGAAAGTAGATGGATATACCACGTATTTTTTACTATGCCTTTTTCAAAAATGCTGTGTTTAATTTTTACATTTACCTGTTTTCTTGCCCTTAGAATATCGTTGTTGCTCTTGTGAAGAACGTTGCACTTCCGTACCACTGAATTCACCCCATGATATGTTTGACGCATTGCTATTCGTTCTATTGATTGATTCGTCGATCTGAAATAGAACAAAATATTCATACAATACGGATAAATGTCACCCAGTTTGAACAATCAAAACATGATCTAAAATAAAATCGGTCTGGTAAATTGTTTTGTAATATTATACGAAACAAGGAAATATCAAGTCTGTTATATTTGGACCATTTAGATATTTTTGGAGGTTGGATTCGAAAAGAAATATATAACAATGTATCTAAATTATAAGGAAATGTCAACACTTTTTTTTATGAATATAACTCTGGTAAACATTAAAACGGAAAGGAGATTTCATTGGTGCCCTATGTTGACCTCAGTAAAGGTTTTCTGTAATGCATCAAATAAGGACTTATTGTTCTCCAATTTATAGTTTTACATGTTATAATATTGTTTTCAAAAAGCTTCCTTGAAGTTTTGATGTTAGATCAATGGCGACCGACTATCTTTTCTTAAATAAGGATATTGGGTGCATATTGCAAGGAAATATTGTTTTATAAACAGTTGGACTGTGTCATCATCAAATTAAAGTAAAACAAATTTAAATCCGAAAAAAATATCAAAATAAATTGCCTTCAGACTGATAAGAGCATATTTTTTAAGATCAAATTAACTTTTGTTCTCAAAATAAACTTATATCAGAATATCAAGGATATTTTTCACAAAATGTCATTTTCACAAATCGAAGTTACAAAAAATTTGTTTTTGTATTTAAGTTGATTAGTTTATTTTTGAATCACAATCAAAGCAAAAGTCTTCTTATTTAAGGAGAAAGTTAATTATAGCTTTGGGTTTATTTTTTCATAGCATACGATGTCCATTATCCGGAATACAAGCCTTACATACTTTTACTAAATACGCTTAAATTAAAATTTAAAAGCTATATGTACTGAAAAGCCATATGAAAATACATGTTAACATTAAGAATTGAATAACTTATTTATTTCTAATGAAAATGCATGTTTTAAATTAAAACAAACACCCAGTAGTATGTAGACTACAACGAAACGATATTTGTAAAATGAAAACCTGAGCATGTGACTGGAAAACGCTTATACCTTTTTTCTTGGTTCTATTTTGTAAAAAAAGCTCATTCTTTCGTTGTGCGTTTCTGATAAAGGCATTAGTCTAAAACAGTCTTTTAGATCTTTACAGCTCTTAAAATTCTGAACAACATTTTATCAATTAAAAGTTACAATAAATTTACAGACTTATCCACTGCGATTAATTCAGAACTGTTAGATCAATGGCTTGATGTGGATTGACATCTACTAAGCCTATTTCAATATATTTGTTGTTATCCATTCGTAAGATTTGACTTTTGATTTTTACATTTTATTTAGGGACTTTCCGTTTTGAATTTTACTTGGGGTTTAGTATGTTTGTGATTTTACATTTTTTCAGACTATTCAGTACTTATTATTGACCTGTAAAACATCATCAACAAACTGAAAAACTAATGAACATTACTGAATAGAATTTCAAATTGTCTGTACAACTGCAATTGTACCTTCTAATAAAAGTATAAAAAATATGAAATAGTTATCAAAGGTACCAGGATTATAATTTAATACGCCAGACGCGCGTTTCGTCTTCATAAGACTCATCAGTGACGCTCATATGAAAACAGTTAAAAAGCCAAACAAGTACAAAGTTGAAAATGTTTGCTACTAGATTTCAGTTAAAAAATGTAGAAGAATTTGAAATAACTGTTAATCATTTTACATCAGTCAAAATCATAATAGTTATATTTTCAATATCGTAATGTTGTCAACAGATTTTTTTCTCTCAAACAAATGACTAAACAATTCGCTATACGAATGTAATGAATACAGTTAACGCTGGAAGTATAAGCTATTTTTGTAATCATGTCTATGCTTTCATTTGATAACTCATAGTGTCTAATCTACTTATTTTCGTACTGTCCTCTCGAATTGGTTATTCAGTAAACAAAACACTTACTTATCGTTACATGATTTGGTTTCTTTGTGCATTCGTTTTGGGTTTTCATTCTGTATATGATCGTGTGTGAAAAGGTTTATATTGATAATTAAATTTAGTGTCATCCGGAACTTTATTTCTCAAAATAATTTCGATACTTTTTCGACAAAAGACATGATTTATATAGCAATCTATCTAAAAATTGATTATGAAAATCATAAAAGTCACTCTTTAACATCTTGATATAAATTATCTTCCATCTAATATCAAAATAGAAACTGATAATATTCATAATGTTTCCCTATTGGTTCAAAAACAATGCACCAAAAATCAGCTTTCACATTTTACACAAGTAAATTAATGTCTATGGTTGAAGGAAGGCATATATACTAAAATTGATACCTTTTATCTAATTAGTAAGGAGAAAAAACGCAGCTTGAATAAGAGTGTAAAGTTTCTAGTTTCATATTGTCAAAGAACTATTGAACATGTGACAGATAAGAACATTAACATTGTTAGTGTTAAGAAATTATTATTACTAAATAAAATTCTTACATTGATAACAAATTAAATCGTTCATATAAAATATGTGTTTAACCGTAGCTACGTGGTTCTTCAATCATAAATCTGATATTGACAACAATTCTTGTATGTTTACATTTTGCATTTTTGCGCCTGTCCCAAGTCAGGAGCCTCTGGTCTTTGTTAATCTTGTATTATTTTAATTTTAGTTTCTTGTGTACAATTTGGAAATTAGTATGGCATTCATTATCACTGAACTATTATATATATTTTTTAGGGACCAGCTGAAGGACGCGTCCGGGTGCGGGAGTTTCTCGCTACATTGAAGACCTGTTGGTGACCATCTGCTGTTTTTTTTTTCTTTGTTCGGGTTGTTGTCTCTTTGATACATTCCCCATTTCCATTCTCAATTTTATTACACATGCACAAACGTTTGCAACTGTATAGGTTCCATGACTAATGGTTGAATGTTAGCAATAAACATTAACAGTTCCGTAACAGTATACGTCCGTGATGTTTTAAGATAGAAAACGTTTTAAGAAATAAATATAACTTCATCAACTGAACATTTTTATGTATCAATTAATTAGCGTTTCAGTCAGATGCTATAACGGTATTTTATTGATTTCTTGTAACCACTTTTTATTGTTTATATTTAATCTTCTAACCTTGATTTGAAGGTCATGGAGCCATATATTTTTTAATCCTTTTTTTAACATCTATATGATTAGGTAAATGTTTAATGGTTTGTGAAAGCGACCACGGTAGTTGTGTGTGTTGGGGTGGTGCTTTGTTAGTACTTATCATAAACATGTTATTACATTCTGCTTCACGCAACATCAGAAAGTGGTTTTAAATCGAACTGACAACCGATGTGTAATTTCATTTCAATTCGTCAACACTTGCATACTGTTTGTGTTATTTGTTCCATATTTATTCTTACACAAGTTTTGAATTTACCATCGAGGTTTTGCGAAAAAAAAACTATTTAGTTCTTTATTTTTTACACAAAATATGATATTTTGACAACACCTTTAAAATTTCCTCACTGATAGGGTATAATAAACCAAGCATATTATCCAGCAAGAGGTAAAATGCTTTTGATTCAAACAATTATCGAATAAAGATTCCTTCACATCAAACACTAAGAGAAAAATGGGTATGAACTATTCACTATGTATGTTAGTACTCTGCATATTCATAACCATATTACGAACATGTACAAATGACAAAACAATTAAAAAATGCGCCACCTATCTGACAAAAGGACTGACGAATATGCCTTTGTCTGATTCAGTCAAATTGGGTTAAATAAGATATGTGAGAATATGAACGAACAGCATTCAAAGATCAACAGTTTGATGAACACTAAATATAAAATAAAAAGATGTTCACAAGTCAGGAATTACACTTGTTGTGCATTCGTTTCATGTGTTTGAACTTTTGATTTTGCCGTTTGATTAGGGACTTTCTGTTTTGAGTTTTCCTGGGAGTTACTTTTTGTGATTTTACTTTTTAATTTTAGTGGAGTAGAAAAGATCATAATAATTCTTACTAACAAAGCTAGAAAATATAAAAAATAATAATATGCAGTGAAAAAATTTTGGAATGTATTAAGAAACATTTAACGTGCATCACGATCAATACTATGCCTAAGGTATCATTTAACATGGAAAATAACATTGCATGAAAGTTTTAAATTGCATCAATATTAATGTTATACATATGTTTGTAACTCTGATCTTATTTTCGTCGGGAATTATTCTTAACGTTTATGTTGCACTGATTCACTTCAATTGTATCACTTTATTTGATAGATCCCTGTCCATTCGGGTTTATATCACCACTATATATATAACAAAATGTGCGAAGTATAGATTATGTTTCCGCTAAACCATGATGAAAATGACGGTTATTATATAAAAAGTCTTATTCCAATCATATATGGAGCTCAATAACCTCAATGTTATGTTTGTTCTTCATAGCTGTGCTATAAAACATCAGGAAATATACAATAAATTTCAGCCAATATATGCTACTTAAGAACTTCCATTCAGAAAAGCGGTCAATTGTGAACATTAACTACAAAGACGTTAAAATAATTATTCATCAGAAAGGAAAAACATTTTACAATGATGTTGTGTTGCCGGGTCCTTGACAGTTTTATCAACTTAACTTCATTGTAATTAAAAGACGAGTCCATATAAATGTTTTCTTTTGCCGTATCCCAATTACTACTTGTAATTCTGATTTATCCAGATGAAGCATTAATCGTTTTTAATAAGGAATACAGATTTCTAAAGCTCTATGATCTATATCTATATTTAATGAACAATCGCATAAAAATTACTAATATTCTCAATCTGTTTCCTAGGTTTTTTTAAGATGACTTATGATGTCAACATTGAATATTTGGCACATTAAGTACAATGGAGACAATCCTAAATAATTACAAATCGTAGCAAAATAGGTGAACACTGCAAGGGTAGGCAGTTTAACAATCTTTAATATACACATTTTGTCAAAATACAAAAAAAGAAAACATATTTGTATTGATTTGTGTACACTTAACATTCCTGCACAGGTTAAGAAAAAAGGACAAAAAAAAACTCATGAAAGATACTATTTGGAAAAACTTGTAGGAATTTTGGTCCTCAATGCTCTTCAACTTCGTACTTTACTTGACCTTTTTAACTTTTTTGGATTCGAGCGTCACTGATGAGTCTTTTGAATACGAAACGCGCGTCTGACGATAATAATTATTTTTATCCTGGTACTTATGCTGAGTTTATTTATGCTTGTAATTAATTTCACTAGATGCGTCTTTCCGCAATATGAGACTCATAAGGGGTGCTCAAATTGACGCATTTGGAAGGCTAAAATAAAATGAGAATTGAAATGCTGTGAAAACCAAAAAATCAGAAGGTAACTTTTTGGATTAGGACCAAAACTACCAACAATGTAAAATTAAGTTTCCACGAGCGTATTATGACCGTGTAGGCTTTTTGTAATGTGCCATTCAGAAAAAACCTACAAAAAGTGCAGTATAAATGATCAAATACAAAATATAGTTTTTGGTACCAGAACATTACAGATTTTGTCAGTACGAACCACAGCTATTGGCTTAAATCATTTCGATATGCTTTAGCAAAAAGAGGCGAAAGTTATCAAAAAATATTAAAACTCGAAGGCGGCTGATGATGTTATGGCAATAACTAAAAACAAAACAAAACATAGACTATGGAATGTGTTGCCAAAGCATTTTAATTCTTACCTTTGACTTGGAACAAGCTGTGTTAATTGTTTTGAACTAATCCATAATGAATATATAACCGCGCTGTAACATATAATCATGATCTGTGTAGGGAGTGCAAACATGATTATTAATTTGTATACAGAAAAAGTCAGTTTTGATGATTCAAGTTCTGTTACACATGCACACATACTTATTGGTACAATGGTTCCATTCTTATGAAATAAAGTATGTTCTGTATCCTGAAAGAAGAAAATGAAATAAAAATTATTTCAGCTTACTATATGAATGTAATTAGTTATCAAAGGTACCAGGATTATAATTTAGTACGCCAAACGCACTTTTCGTCTACATAAGACTCATCAGTGACGCTCATATAGAAATATTCATCCAGCGAAACATTACGAGGTTGAAGAGCATTGAGGATTCAAAATGCCAAAAAGCTGTGCCAAACACGGCTAAGACGATATATTTCTGGGATAAGAAAATCCTTAGTTTTTCGATAAATTCAAAGTTTTGTAAACAGGAAATTTATAAAAATGACCACATAATTGATATTCATGTCAACACCAAAATGCTGACCTCTTGGATGGTGATACCCTCGGGGACGAAACGTCCACAAGCAGTGGCATCGACCCAGTGGTGTAATAGTTATCAAAGATACCAGGATTATAGTTTAGTTCGCCTACATAAGACTCATCAGTGACGCTCATATCAAAATATGTATCAAGCTAAACAATTACGAAGTTGAAGAGCATTGAGGATCCAAAATTCCAAAAGGTTGTGCCAAACACGGCAAAGGTTATCTATTCCTAGGATAAGAAATGATAGCTCAAAGGACCTTTCGATATGAAGTCACGCTTAACGAGCACGACATGATTATATGATGACATTAGTGGTACAAGTTGTTCAGACATTTATCGGTTTACAGAAAACTTTCGGCTTGTTGATATGAGTGCAATTCTATTTCAACTAGGCAACTGGGCGATCTAGCGGAGTTCTTTGATGTTTAGATTTAAATAAGGTGATATGTACTAATATTAAAAATACTTGAAATAGATATATAGAATGCATGTAAATAATATCTTTGTTAAATGTTCAAGTAATTGCTATTCATCGAGTTGCGGTCCCACAAACTAATACTAGAAATAGTAGGTTATTGCAACTTAAATATTAGTTTATTTTTGATAAAGACTTAAAGGTTGGCCCTCAAATAATTATTTGGAATATTGAATAACGTGAAAACAAAACTAATCAAAAAACTCTAAGGAGAAGTAACGTCGTGACGGCTAAATGCAGGACAAATAGACGAATAGGTCTGCGTTAAAATATTAGAATTAAATGAAATTATCTATTTTACCGGAAATTCATACTGGTTCATCCTTTTTGAAAAATATTCAGGCGACTTTATACCGACAAATATGTTTTGAATTTATTACATTTGACCACGCCTAGCTTTTTCATGTCTTATTTTACGGTATGAGTTAAGCACATTGTTGATGGTTGTACAGTGACTTGTAGCTGTTTACCTTCGTGTCCTTTTTGGTCTCTTGAGGAAAGTTGTGTCATTGACTATTATACCAATCTTCCTTATTTTCAAACTCTCTTTAACAAGTCAGTAAAAAGAGGGGCCCCATTTGTTCTCAATTCAATTCGATTGTCGAATGAAAAACATGTCCTCAAAACGGTTTACGTGTCTTTTTTTTTTTTACATTTTTACAATTTACATGTATTATGTCTGTTTGTTTTGTTCACGCATGGTTATAAACATAATTGAATTTAAAGCGACTGTTATACAAGTGAGAGGTTTAGCAAGCTATAAAACCACGTTTAATAAACCATTTTCTACATAAGAAAATGCCTGCACCAAGTCAGGAATATGACAGGTGCGTTTGAGCTTTTGATTTCTCCTTTGATTATGAACTTTCCTTTTTGAATTTCCCTCGGAGTTCAGTATTTTGGTGATTTTTTATTTTTGTCATAGTTTATAGTATAAATAAAGCCATTGATTTTGAATCCAATTTTAGCAACTGAAACAGAAGTTGCTTTCTGTATAACTAAAATTGTTTGACTTCTGATAATGAAGACATTGAATCTTAATAGAACAGTTTTAATTGTTGAAAGAATGGAAATAATTTATTTATCTTACGCTTCGTTTAAAGAATGAAACCTTTGTTGACTAATAACAGTACAAAAGCAAATGCATTTGAAAATTAGCAGATTATCTTCATTTGAAAAACAATCGACAATTTAATATAAATGTAATGTAAGAAAAATAATCAAGTACTTAAGATCTAATCATAATAAACGATTGGTGATTGTTTTTATCAACATTCTCTTACATGTTTTTTCTTCTTCTTTTTTATAAAAACTCTATAAAAACTGTTATTCTTATGGATTGATTTGAACACGACGTGATGCAATTAAAACTGTAAAATTAGAATGAAGGTGACCTTTTTTTAATACAGGGGGAAAAAGGCACCGTATTCACTGAAACCAGGTGTGTATAGCGAACACTTAATTTTTTTAAATTCTGAAAGAGTTTCTTTAAAATGTTGTTAATACATGTTAAGTTTGCAGGTCAGGTGGTTGCAGATAACAAATGTCAATCTTCGGCAATTTTATAGAGAAGGTGAGTAAGATTGATAATTGGGGGAATCATTTTTTTTATACCCTTTAAATAATCTTAGCTTCCTATTCAATCTAACACATTAATAAATATTTAGCTTAAATGAAAAAATAACATGATAATTAAAGGATGTTTTTTTGTGGCAAAAAAAACCCTACTTTTTGGAGACATAAGAGCAACTTCTTAAGGTAGATTGTTTATAAATCGAGGAAAAGGAGCCAAATTTAGCCCACTACTTTTAATTAAGTTAACATGGAATAGATTCTTTGAAAACAAAAGAAAAAACTGTTTTTGAAACTTTTTCGACTCAGGATAATGCAGGAAATATGAACAAATAGAAAACCAGGAGACCTTGTCATGTATTGTGGGCCACAGTTGCAAACAACATAATGTAATTAAAGGGCAAACTACAAAATCATATAATAAAAACACTGACGATGATTTGATTTTCATTGAAGTTGTCTAGACCCTGTAAGTCGTATCTTTGTTATTTACATCTATCTTTTAATCATTAACATGACGTAATAAAAGCACCCGTCTATCATCTTGGTATTGCTATTGTTATTTTCTGGTCAACAGATTAATTCGATATTGAATCAGTCATACAGCTATTTATCAAAATGGACAAACAATGTCTTGAAGTCGGAAGGTTTTAGTTCATGGTAAAGCTGATTTTGATGTGCAGCCTTGTTTGATTTTAATTGATTGATTGATTGAATTGTTTTGTTATTCATAATTGGCAGACTCCTAACAGTAATAACGATCTTAATGTACAAATCATTTATCGATATACCTCCGATTATATCAATGTATCATTCCATTGACAAAAATAGCACTTAATTTGATACCAGAAAACTGCTATATGCTTTCCAGATTTTTTTAATGAACACGGTCAGGTTAGCTTAAATAGTTAAAGTGATGTTGTACATGAGCGAAGGTTTATGAAATTTGGAACTTCGGAGCAGGATCTCACTACCCTTCATGATCGCCTGAGATCATAACCAGTTTGTGATGGGGTTTGTGTTGCTTAGTTCTTAGTTTTCTATAATATTTATTAGCCATCGCGTTGTTAGTTTATTTTCGACTTATGAGTAAGAAAGTCCTGTTGGTATCTTGCGGTTTCCTTTTTTACAAAAACAGATGTTTAATTATATAGAATTTACAGCGCAATTTTTTTTAAATACAAGCACATAACGTTAAAATCAAGCTTAATATTAAAAGTCAGATAAATTGAAATATTTATCACAATTTTGCTAGGAAAAGATCAAGATGTATATTGGTCGCATGAAAAAATTACAAAAGTTGAGATACAAGTAATTTTAAACTATTTGTTTTAGAAAATGTATACGAATTCTTATTATAACATTTGCCCGAGAAATTTCAATTTGGGTGGATTCTTTGGAACAAAAAGAATCAAGGGTTTTCCATTAAGGAAGCGTTTAAGTTAATACTGTACTTGGCCAAATTGTTGATCGTTTTTTGTAAGGGATACTCAAGTCGTCTTTTTTAATAACTAGCCTGTCACCTGTGTATTCTATATAGTATACTTTATTTTTTCACAGGTAACCACTAGTAGCCATTCTGCATGTTCGATTGTAACATCAAGGAATCAGACTTAAAACCAAATATTTACTAGTACTTATTATGAATAACAGGCCAATTCAAATACAGGTAACAGTAGTATGCCGGTGTTCAAAAATCGATTGAGAGTAAACATATTAGGGTTACAATCTCAAACGAGGGAAACACATCAACTATAAGGGGAAATCAAAGGAACAACAGAAATTGAAACGAAAGAGCAACATATATTTAAAAGAACTATTTGATCAAACCAGCCATATTCCTTTTTTGGTACAGTACATTTAAAAGAAGAAATGTTGAGTTGAACCTGGTTGCATGACTAACCAAACATCCCGCTTATATATGCAACATACACTTACCTTTCCAGAGCCCCTGATATCGACCCTAGTTTTTGGTTAAGTTTGTGTAGTATTTGTTTATAATAGTGTTATAAATTTTCGTATGCTATCATGATTTTGTAATATTTGTTTTCTGCCTTTGGTAATTTGCCTAAGTTTATGATCTCAATATAAAGCAAAATCCCAGAAAAAATGCATTCATATGTTAATGTCGTTATCAACTATCTCTATAATGAGACCAATATCATAGTGGTTTGAAATTACGAAATGACATTTCATTATTCGTCTTTGTTTTTCGTTTGATAATTGTTTGTTTAGATATAAATGTCATACAAAGACAAACATAAGTTACACTTACCATTAATTTAAAAGTTGGTGACGACAATGCTACTGCAACAACCCACACAGCTATTAGAATCTTTTTAGTATTCCCGACTGTACACCATCGACGAGATTTCATAGGTAATACAATGACTATGAATCTGCAATAGATATATACGTTTGGATTAAAAAGTTCAGAACATAAAAACTAGACATTAATCTTGATGAATGATACCATTAGGATAGTCTTTTGAGTATGAAGAATAAAAACGGCAATAAAAAAATTTAACGAATGAGTGGGTATGAAACATAAGATTTTTTTTTCTTAAAATATTTGGTATTTATCAACTCATAAATTATGCTTCCTCCTACGATGTACATATTGACTTACAGCCTTCAACAATGACAATAATCCATACTGTTCAAAGAGATATAAAAGTCTGATGAATAAAACGGACGAGGAACAAAGAAAAACGGAACTCTGTGATTAATACTAAAATAATAAACAAAGTAAATTATTGCAGGTGAACAATATATTCAAACGAGATCGTATTTTTCGGTTCTAATTTTGGTGCTCGTGAACGATTTGTTCTTTTGGGACATCGACCATTATCAGACTTGTGGACAACTTTATTTCATATCAACAGATGAAGTTCTTCGAGCTTTTTAGCAACTAACACATACAAAAAGATTGAATTCTCTTATATAACTGGTTAAAGTGTGATCGTCTAACGTTCGCTTTCCGATTGTCTCTGAATTGATGTAGTGAATTATGAATGTTAAGATTATCCATTATTAGAACTTATTTTGTGAATTTTTTTCTGCAACAAATCATCATATATTTTTTTTGCAACCTCTCGCTTAACATGACATGGTAGTGCTTAAGCCTTAAATGCACGGAAAATGTTCAATAAAAACGAATTTTTAAACCGAAAATACAATAAAACTTTAAATCAATGCAATGGTGTACACAAATCTGTGCACTTAATTAATGTTTCTTTTTAAATCGAGTTTTATACCACATATCCATTAATTTTCCTAATTTTACCTTAAGAAATGTTCAACTTGTCAAATTTTGTGATTGAATAAATTATTGTTATAAGATTCAAGCTATCTTTTATTTCTGGTTTAGACTTTCAAACGCTCTTAGATAAGCTGAGATGTAAATGAAGAGTTGAAAACTTCCCTGTATATACATTATATAGTTGTTGGGTCTAAAAAAAATTATCATCCATTACTTAGAAGTTGAATCAGAACTATACAACAATGATATTTATATTGCGTTACCCAATGAAAGATACAACTTAATTATCCTCTACTGTGATATATATTTAAGTTTCAAGGTGTATTCTTAAAAATCGATATCCATTTATATGGGATTGCTCCTATGATTTCTGCAGTGACATAGCTACAAAGGATCAGTACGGAATAAGGTTTGTTAAGAAGAAGCAGTGTTTACATTTCGTAGATCTTTTTGAGAAAGGGATACTTTTCGTTTATCTCAATATATGAATATTTTACAGAAAAAAAGTTATACTCGTGAAATATTAAAACCCGCACATGTTGCCGTAATAGTTATCAAAGGTACCAGTATTATAATTTAGTACGCAACTTATAAAGCGCACCTTCATTATATGGTACAGTCTGGACACACAGGTCTTCATAAAATCAAATGTTTTCAATAAAAAATTTAATTACAAACTGTTTGTTACATTTTTAGTTTTATTTCATTCAAGAAACCAAGAGCCATTTTCAACCTTTTATCAATTCTTGTCAAAATGCACGAATCAAGCATTGGTTTCATTTGTGATGTACTAAAATAAAAACATGTAGTCTTTACAATTATTCCAAGTTAAATGCGTAATTAACGAATTTACATCAGAGCAGTAATGACAGATCAGTGTAGTACTTGTTGAAATCATCTTGTAGTTTAAGTGACAACCAACTTAACCTTTATTATAGAAACGAATTGAGTGTGCTTTCAATTCATTAATTCAAGGAAAGGAAATGTATTGGAGATATAATGAGTCTTTTTTATGAATTTGCAGTAATTATAGCAAAAGACAGTTAATGTTGTTGAATCTCATTTTCTCTTTTTAACAAAAACGTGTTTCAGTTAAATGATATACGACCTTCAATGAGTGTTATTGTGAATATTGAATCAATTTAGTTGCATCCACACACGTATCAGTTTATATTAAATCTGATGTTTAATATCTAAAAACCTTCTCAGTCTCATTCATAAGTACTATCCTAGAAGTTGATGACTAGTGGTTACCTCAATTATGACTATTAAAACACTTATGATGTATTCTCCTTGTATTTTACTTTTACGGTCAACATGAGCACTTTTTTGATAATTGTTGCCCGGTACTAAATGTGTCACATGATAAAGTGCCTAGCTCCTACATGGACAGTTTCCTCTCAGAATACCATGACATATTGAGGGCTAAGTCCAAGGTTTCAATTTAGACAAGTGTCTGTTACAAGGACAGACATGAACAAATTAATGTATTGATATTTTATACCATATGCCCCCAATGAAATGGGAAAGAATACTTTGACTTTCAACTAATTATATATATAAATGAAGCGAACTGATGTTTCCATGTGTTTGTCATGCTCTTAAAACATGGCCTTGTGTAAGTTTTCAATTGTTCTATGCACCCCATATGGTACTATCACCTTCTTACAAATACCTTTTGTCAAAATAGTCCAATTCTTCGTATCTAATAATTCAGACTTGTTCCCTAACTTCAGTCAGAAATGTATTTCCTTAAGAGACGTTTCATGAAAATATTATATAAATATGCTAATATTGGGCAAAAAACCCTCATCCATTTTATCATATTTAGGCAATGAATGCGACATCTCAACTGTTTTTACAGTATCTTGATTATATCATCCCACTACTTAAATAAAT
The DNA here is from genome assembly GCF_036588685.1 of Mytilus trossulus. NCBI lineage: Eukaryota > Metazoa > Mollusca > Bivalvia > Mytilida > Mytilidae > Mytilus > Mytilus trossulus. The sequence continues at coordinate 33,992,311 of NC_086373.1, forward strand.
ATAATTTGAACACTATTGAGAAAAATCACTGTATTTTCAATTTGAAGGACTCTAATCATAACTCCTCCTTCGATTTACTAGTTTGATCATTGCTACAACCCAATAATGATCATTGTAATTACCAAATAATTTCACAGCTGTCTCGTTTATCAAGCACAGTTTTGTATGTTATGTATGAACCAATCATGTTATGTGTCTATATTTCTTAGCAGCATTTCATGTTTGCAACACGAAACAGTTGCACATTTTTAAATGCCATTATGTCATACTTTTATGAATTAATCCATGTACAATATAGAGCTTCTGTCTCTTAAATAATGTATAATGCAAGATGAACGCCTTCATGTATGAATAATATTCACTTAACATTTCGAAGGATATAATTTCTTTCAGAAGATTCTAGAGGTATCAAAATGTAAGGTCATATAAAGCGTATTTTTATGCGAAAAAATACCACCTGTGAAAAATATTAGAAGGAATTTATTTAAGGATATACATATAATTTCTATTCATTGTAGGAAGTAGTTTAAGTGTAAATGCATTCATTATTTACGCCACACAGATTTTTTTTTCTTATTTCCTGACATTGTTTAAGCACATGTCAATAAACTTTCTATACGTTTAGAATTAAAATGCTTTTTTTTTGGCAAGAAAATAACAAAAAAAGTTGAGATTTGGTTATAATCTTTTTAAAAAAAAGGACAAGAGATATCAGAGGGACAGTCAAACTCATAAATCGAAAATACACTGACAACGTCATGGCAAAAATGAAAAGGACAAACAGACAAACAGACAAACAATAGAACACATAACACAACATAGAAAACTAAAGAATAAACAACACGACCCCCACCGAAAACTAGGGGTTATCTCAGGTGCTCCGGAAGGGTAAGCAGATACTGCTCCACATGTAGCACCCGTCGTCTTGTTTGTGAGATAACAAATCCGGTAAATATTCTAATTCGGTAGATCATATTCATGAAAGGAAAGGGGATTGTAGTTACGACGTAAGGAACATTTCCGATATCATATGGGAAACAGTTATTCCATAACGGTCAGCCAACTCGTGATGGCGTCTGTAAAATTAAATAACAGATAATTTCAACCTCAACATTTGGAAACTGCTGTTCAATAGCCATAGTTGATTGAAAGAAAGAAATCTTTGTTACAAAATAAAACAGAGGGAAACACATCCACTTTTTGAAGAAAATATCAAAACAAAAGACACACTGAACTGCAACAAAAAACCAAACACCAACATACAAAAACCTATTATATAACACCGTCATATATCTGACTCGGTACATGACATTTTAAGAATAAATGGTGGGTTGAATCGTATCATGGATAGCCCTCTTATTTGCCGTCCAGGTTCTTCGTCATCTTATTACCCAATATTCAGCAATGCGCACAACACGCTTATATTTCACATTTAGTTTTTTGTACGGTAAAATACCGATATTCAGTCGTATACAAATATGATATTTATCAATAGTATAAGAACTAGAACACTCATTGAAATAATATAATCTTAGGTTTGGTTTGTCTATCTGTCTATAATAAGACTTTTTGACCTTATCGCAAGTGATGTCAATATATGATTGATATTATAATTTGATAATAACTGATAATTGATATAAAGTGAAATTACCCCCCAAAAAATACAGCTTTATAAGCACTTTATTGACACAACAAAGGTATATTCGAACATCAAGAAACATATGTTAAGGTCAAAGACCCAAACAATACATTTTTGCAAATAACATTATATAAAATAATAATGATAAATAACTGAGGTTCTTAAAAACAATAAGCAAATTAATTTTTACTTCTGTATATGGTTGAATGCTTCACTAGTACTATATAATCATATAAATCTGATTATGTTTGACATTAACACTTCAACCATTTTTTTCAATTGGGATTTTATTTATATTGATGATTTTCGGTCACTATATAGCCCACTTTAATGAACACTTTTAACTCCTATATCCCAGCGAGCCTGTAAAATTCACATTTTTCAGCAGTAACATATGCCCTGCTCCATTGTACAGCAGTGTTTATATCCTGGCCTCAGTTTATACACATGCATGCATGTTAGCACTTTACGGATTTCATTTACATGTGTTTGATATTTAAACACCGAAAACTGCTGTGATAGAGTTATGAAGAAGAACGACTGAAATCATGTATCAGTCATGAACACATGTTGATTCCTGTACTTCTAGTCAGTGTATCAGCTCCCTAAATTATTTTCCATCTTAGATCTTCAGTTTTCTGTTGTCTGATTTGTAATTAAACCTATTGTGACATTTTGACAGTGAATTCACATGACCGTGTAATTCATGTCTAGTGGGGCTACAATTTTGATACAACCTAAATCGCTCCTTTTGGGGATCATTCTTGTTTGTTTCCATGAGTTATCTCTTTATAATCGACTAACGAGGTTTGAACATCGATAAACTACATTGGCTTTATTTTTATGTACTGACTAATGACTCAAAATTTACCAAAAATGACACTTACTAAAGAAAACATACTGAAACAATGCTAGGACCAATTAAATTTTATTATGAATAAATCTTCACTACTGGATAAAATATCCTAAGTGTCAAAATATACATAGGCTGAATTACATTTGCATACCTTAAATTCGAAAACCTTTTCTCCAAAGGCATACCTTTCTATTTTTTTCATAACATTTATTCATTACATGTTTTGTTTACATTTGCTCTGAATTTGAACTGTCTGTAGATCAAATTATTTGAACGTTCATTATAGATAATTGTATTAAAAGATGCGGAATATCAAGAAAATTCAATCCAACTTGACGATCATTCTTACATTTAGGTCTTGCAGCCAGAACCGAAAAATATAGGTAGCAATAGGTCCTTTCGAAAATACTCTCAATCCATAAACCTTAATGAAATAGTCACAACAAATATTTTTTGTAATAAACGTCCAAATTGTTTTCTCTGAAACTTACTGTTTAATAATAGGTAGCAATATTCAATCTTCATCTTGTAATTTATTCTGCCCTGAAGTTAACAACTCATCATTTGTTAGTCAGGAATCTTGTAAATAGTTTTTTCAATCTCTCTTTTTTCGTTTACCAATTCAAATTGGTGTTGTTTCTCAACGTTTCTTTTTATTTGTTTGCCAGATAAAGTAGACGTTGTGCTATGTTTAACTCTTATATGCTGTTTTCTAAATAACTTCAGATACTAGGAGTACTTTTGACTCTTGAACAACTTGAAAAATATACGAACTTAAGCTGATACTTGATCATCTTAATATTCATTAAATTTTCATCAAGTATACTACAAACGGAAAGACAGTGGCGCTCTTTGACTAAATGATGGTAAATTATTAGTCAGGACGTTTGATGATAATAACTACGCATTTTGTTTGCGTCAAATGCATGGTTGTTTGCATAAAAGTATCCGAATACGAATATATAAACTGACATAATGGATTTTAAAATAGGAACGGCTTTAAAATCTCCGTATAATCTATATGTCGACTTCACTTAAGATTATGTAAAGAATAGGTGACAATCATTTGCGCAATTATTCCATTAACATTTCAAGTGACGTAATTCCTTGAATATTTTTTATTTCAACTGATCATGTATAATTATTTGATTGACAACTATAATAATACATGAACTTGACCATTTGTAATAGGATACACAAACATTATGCTTCATGAACTAAACACTTTTCAAGAACCATATTGTTAAACAAAGGTTATTATCCTATGCATAAGTCAGACTTTTTATTGTTTGTCAGTCAAATAAAATGATGTTAGTTGGGACTAAACAAAATCTACTATCATTTACCTAACGTTTGAGGAGAGAGCCGAAAAGATACTAAAAGAAAATTCAAACCATAGATTCAAAAGTAAAACAACAACGCTAGGGTAAAAAATTTAAAAAAGACAATCATTAGTACACAAAACACAACAAACAATAGTACTTAAATGACAACAAACAATAGTACACAAAACACAACAAACAATAGTACACAAAACACAACTAAGATAACTTTAGAATGAAAAACTTAAACCGTGTCAAAAACCGGAGGAACTCTGCGGCATCGGAAGTTTTAACAGATCATGCTCCACATTAAGCCGTTTCAGAATCTAAATCATCATGGTAAATTTCATTGTTCTTACCCCAAAATGAAAATAACGTCACGCCATTGGTTAAATTTCCATTGTTTATGACATTTTTTATCAATCAGGACGTTTTGGTGTACACTTTTGAAAATATTACCCAGGATGCATTAGACTCTGAAACGGCGATTTAATAAACTTCAAACTCAATGATACTAAAATGATATTTCAACTAATAAGTCATACAATATCTAAGATTGCAATCGCAAAAATAAGAACAATAAAAGCAGTACAAAAAAACACAAAACAGACATTTAAAGACTAAACAACGTTTCCCCACCGGAAACAGATGCACATCTCAGCAATTTTAAATGAATCTTTAACATAGCGTGAAATTGTATCTTCACAAAAACAGATGAAAAGCACTTGTGATTAACATTGTTGGCATACATTTCTTATGCTTTAGGAAATTCAATGAATTAAATATTTTCATCAAAATGATTACAATTTCCAAATGAATAAAGCCAGAGCCCTTTAACTATGCTCCATTGATTTTATTTTGAAAATCATGCAAAGTGAATTGCTGTCAGCAATCTCCTTACATAATCTGAACCAATTTATATTTATTTGAAATTTTGCACTGTTTATATGCCTATGCCAGGGAAGCATGGCAAATTATTTATTTGCTGTCAGCTATGTTACCATGAAAATAGAAGGTTTTTGGTTCCATCACTCAAATCCTGCTGCTGTTTGAATGAATAGTTATAAATGCCGTTTACAATTCATTTCATTTTAAGTTTTATCATTAGATTTGTAATTAAACAATTGAGCATTTCAGTATGAAAATAGATATGCTTTTTTTCCAATGATAAAGTGAGATTTTTGTTATAAAATAAATGAATTTTACGCATGAGTTTAATTCCCAACTATGAAATAATTAAACAACATTGATTCATTCATGCGTATAACAGAGTATCAAATGTTTCATTATAATAAATATAGTTGTTGTATTGGCAGCGGAGCACAACTTAAGTTCTTATAAGTCAATTCATACAAACACTCATTCAATAGTACATCGTTTTAGAATTTGCAACCGATATTAAAAGTTGAAGTCTTCGTCTTTTTTGCACGGAATTTTCTTTTGGAATCAACCTTTTTACATTAGGTATATGATTTACATCCAAAAAATTTAAACTATAAATGTTCCTAAGACATGTTATCTTACATCTAGTAGATTGTTGTACGATTTCTATTTTTTCATCCAATGTATGATTGTACCTGACATAAAGAAATGAAAATGACGCCAACCTATCACTTTCATGATCATGATCACATTCTGTCACTTTCATAATCATTGACTGCTGGTTGGTTCTTAAATTTGCAAATAATTTTAACTGGAATCTTTAAAGATGTCAGCAACAACTTAAGTAATGACATTATGTGAACATTGTTGATAGTCAATTACAAGCGATTTTATATTATGAAAGTAGTGATATATTGTAAAAATGGCTCATACAAGGATGGTATGTGTAAATGTAATTGTGAAGCAAAGACACACCAGAGATACCATGCTTATTATTGTGTATACCAGTCGCGCGTGTTGTCTTCATCCGTCTCATTAGTGGTGCTCCGATTAAAACAGTTAGACAACCCATTCAAAAACAAAGTTCAAAATAGATAATCTTCTTGACAGAAGGAGCACATTTTTTTTCAGTCGGAAAACGAATGAGATTATTATCAAAAGAGTACAAAGTAATATTGTGTATTTCTTTGTTTTGGTTCTTTTTTTTTCTTAACTTGTAGGGGACAAATATTTCTTATTCTTCTACCTAATGAAAAGCAGGCACGTTTTACCAAAGTGACAATTTACACTGGTAGGTCAAGTAGAGACCAACAACACTGTTGAAAACAGACAAAAGACAAAAAATAGCTAAACTCAGCGACAACAACCCCCCACAAAAGAAAAAAATGGCGTTTAAATGTGATCTTGTTGGCTGATGTAATTCCTTTCCACATGTTGTACCTGTTGTGATGTTCATACAAATATATATTTGAAAATATGTTTGTTTTTGTAATATCACAATCAAAAACAGAAGAGATAAGGATTTCCCTATAACACATAATCCTGATTGTTATTAAATATATGCAATTTGAATGCATTAAGTTATAAAATTTAACCGTTTAGTTGCTGAATGAATTTCTGTGCGCATGTATAACGTGAGAATAATATAAACGTTTAAATTATGATGTTTATTTCATTAATATATTAAAGCAAATCTATGAATTGACTTTTTGGTTAGTATAATTCGATTCGAAGCTTTCCACGCCTTATTGAAAATAAACTGTTTTGTAATCAAAGTAAAATCAGAAAAATACTGAACTCTGAGGAAAATTCAAAAAGGAAAATCCCGAATCAAATGGCAAAATCAAGTTCAAACAAATGGAGAACACTGTCATCTTCCTGATTTGGTCCAGGCATGTTCTTATGTAGAAAATGTGGAATTAAACCTGAATTTATAGTTAGCTAAACCTTTCAATTGTATGACAGTCGCATCAAATTTCATTATAAAGACAACGATGCGTGAACAAAACAAACAGACATTATAGGTAAAAATATCAAATAGGGTTATATTAATGAGATTTACGAGTTTGACTGTCCCTTTTGGTTTCTTTCGTCCATCTTTTACAGCAGTCAACATTGTGTTATCATCTTAATCATTATATAGACAATTTAAGACAAACAAAAAGAAGAACAAAAAGACATACATCAAACTTAACAACCTCTTTTTGCTTTTTTATTATACGATTTTATTTATATATGTAAAATCCATTCATAACGGATTGTAAGATTGTAAGTACTGGGGTCGAATGTTTACCCTGACAGTCAAATGGTTAGATTAATATTGACTTATAAACCAATTGTTTGTATTATTGATCCTTCATAAAAGAAAAGTACACAATGCTAACCCGGACATTGAAATTACGCAGCAATAACCAATGAAATCTGAACATCAGTAATGTAATATGTTTGTCTTAGTTATTTACTTAGAATGCCCTTATTCGATTCCATGAATTTGATCTCTTCCTCTCTCAACCATTATCATTACCGAACTTACATTCATTCATAAATAAATACATTACGAAATGCTAAAAGCTACTGAATTTCAACATCCGACAATATACCTCTACAATTAGAATGAATTGTTTTCTTCTCTTAATTCAGACCTTTCGAATAATAGTGCATAGATTTATGGAACGATAAGGAAAATGAATTATTGTTGCACTTTCTAAAATGCATTAAATAGACAAAAAGCATTGAACTGTAATTGGCGGTTTTGCACATGTATTTATGAGTATCTTCAAGAGTGCATGTTTAATCAAATTAACGTTGTCATCATTTCCCATTCAACCTACACAAACGTAGTTTATATAGACGTAAAACCAATTCATTTTTTATCCATATAAAACCTCAATTAACCAAGTAGGCACTTAAAAAGCTTTCAAATTCTTCTATTTAGTTGATGTAATTGTAATTATTATTCGAAATAAAGATGTATATGTATTTCTTATTCATGAACCAAAATACTTATTTCTGAATGAACAACATTGCATTTTGCTTAAACGAGCAAGACTGAATGACTTTGTATATTTTCATCGAATTTCGATATTAAGCCCTAGAATGAATTACCTCAGCTCAATTTGGCAAAACCTCTAGGAATTTTCGGTCATAAATGCTGTTTAACTTCGTAGTTGAGTTGACCTTCTAACCTTTTTGGTTCGAGCGTCACTGATGAGTTTTTTTTTGTAGATGAAACGATCCTCTTGCATACAAAATTATCAGGCTAATATCTTTAACCTATATTCGCAAATCTGTAACATTTTGGACTTTTGTGGAGAATTGTCTTATTTCGCCAACATATCATATTTTCATATTCAAATAAGAAGTGAATTAAGAAATGAAACAACAATGATTATTAGATTAGTAAAATACGTGACAGAATTTGTTTTTATGATTTGTTTTATTTTCCGTATGTCAGCTCTCAAATCGTTCAAGTATTTACTTATTACCTAACTAATTTAAACGAGTTCTTAATTCACTTCTTATTTGAATATGAAAATATGATATGTTGGCGAAATAAGACAATTCTCCACAAAAGTCCAATTAGTTAGGTAATAAGTAAATACTTGAACTATTTGAGAGCTGACATACGGAAAATAAAACAAATCATAAAAACAAATTCTGTCACGTATTTTACTAATCTAATAATCATTGTTGTTTCATTGAAGTTTATCCAACACGAATAAATTGTGACAGTTTGATTCAACGTTGATGAAAACGTATTCTTGATGTTGGAGTGTACAATGTCTAAAAAACTGCAATAAATATACGAAAATATATCAGGACACGAATTTATTAACTGACACTATGAACTTTAAGAATAACCTTAACTTAAATTTACAACAACCTTCTTTATTTTATATGTGGACTTAAGTTAAGATTTTTTTGATTTTTTTTCGTTCAATACTTATTTCTGTTAATGTTGTTTACAATATATCCATTTATAGGATACACAAATGCAATAGGTCCAAGAGAAACAATCAAAGAGAAACTTTTATTTTATGCTTCTGCAAAAATATGATCGAAAACTGCATTTATCATCAAGACGAAAACGTATCCTCAGTGGTAAAATACATGTATAAACTTATTGAAAATTCATTAAATGTTTACTTTAAATCGATATAATATTTCATTTTCGCTAAAACATAACACGATTTCATCTATCTGCTCTTCAATAAAGGAATGACTGTAATATTTTTTCTGTCTATTCGAAATAACATAAAAAACTTGGTGCACACTGAATAACGCGCGTAGCGGGTTATTTAACAGTGTGAACCTAATTTCTGTGTTATTTCGAATAGACAGAAAAAATATTACAGTCATTTCTTATAATTCAATTCTAAATTCCATTTCAAACCGTAGAAAAAAACATGAGAAAACGTTGATGACGTCACGGTCATATGACCACATTATGTCTATGGGCTCATAACAAAATTACTTCAGCCAATCAGAAGACGCGTTACATCCAAAATTAAGTTTTTAAGAAATAAATAATGGATGTGTAATCTACTTTGAAATTGTTTCAAAAAGATAATTAAGCTACAACAATATTTGACCTTACGTCTTACATTTTGCTTTTACTACTTTTTGTAACTCGTAAAAAAAACCATTGCATTAGTTATAAGTAATTGTTTTTATAAGTATTTGCGTCACAGATGTCGTAATCATTACCCGGTTCATTTTTCTTGGAATGGATTATAATTATCACGGAGTAAAACCTACACGAGCAACCACTACGTGTACTACTTAGACTCTGCTAGAGCAGTTTGGTAAAAATCTTCATTTAGTTGAAATATACTAGAAATAAACAGCTATCTGTTCTTTAGGTGAAATGAAATGATATCAATATAACTTGATTGAAAACAATGTTTCTTTCATAAACAGAATAAAGACAAAATTTGCTTATAGTTGGAGAAAAGTACATCTCAATGAAATTTATCGAAATAACACGTCGAATGAAGACAAAAAAGAATCGCTTGTATGAACATATCTTAATTCTCAATAGAATCCACTATTTAATAATTTTGCCTCCGTTTCCTAAGTGGTCAAGCGAAATTTCAATCTAACAGATAATTTGCATGGTTTTTTTTAAAACAAGTAACTTGTAAAATTATTAATAAAATCATTTCATTCTGGGAAATTAAGCAGTATTATGATATGATTTTTACTTGAACTGTGTGTGGCAGAATCAAATGCCCTTACACAACATGAACAGTGATAAATCATTTGTTTCAGTACCATCATGCAAATGACATAACTTAGGTTGTTTACATTTCAACAATAGGAAATTATGCATACATAGGGAAAGTGTTGATTGGATCTTTAACAGTGCGAAATTGATCTTTTCATTAAGAAAAATAAACATCGATGGTAAATACATTTCTGATGCAAATGACTTATGTTTATACGAACTTCAATTACTTTAATCCTTTTCGTTAAAATAATGTCCCTTAACAAGTGACTCGTGACGTAGATCTTTAATTATGTTGCTGTTTCTTAATATAGAAAAGACATAGATGTAGTTGCATCTTAGGTGTGATATTTTGTTATATGATCTAAATCTTTTGTATTTGCTGTAATTTGAATTGTTCATGTTCTTATGACAATTGCGATCTATGTGTTCGTATCGTCTTTAATTAAAAAGGGGAGAAAGATACCAAAGGGACAGTCAGTAAGATATTTTTGTTATGAGAGAATGGTAATATTTTGAATACTGTTAAGGTCACATCATGTATAATCATAAACAGCAGACGTGGTAATATTGCCAATGACACAACTATAGGTCACCGTACAGTCTTCAACAATGAGCAAAGCTACAACCGTAGTGTGTTTCAGGGTTGATTAAAGAAATAAAATGAAATGTTTAATATTTCTTTAGCAAAATCTTAATTATGAGGTGAGGTTTTTTCTTGCACGAAATGTGTACATTTGTTTTTTAAAGTATCATCTTTATGGCAGTTTTATTTACTGATAAGCAATTCGAGTATCCCATGAATTATGAATTTTTCATCATCATAAATAACTCTCTCGGAAGCTGATTGGTTAACTGCCATTAAAATTGTCTTAACAGTCATCGCTTAAATTTATTTCTGAGATCATATAACTTTCCGTGATATCTTGTTGCTGTTCTTTTAGTGTCATAAATATAAATATATAAGAGTTTTGTCTTATTCGAAAAACAATGTTTTTTCCTAATTGATTTCTTCTCAAAACAACTGTGTCAAGAATCTTTATTAATGTGATCTAACGACTATTGTTTCACCTAAGGCCTGTCATTAGTTATAAAATAAAATTGTCTTTATGTGATTCCAACTTTTCATTTCATGTCTGTTTGCGCCCGGTAATAAGAAATTTGAAACGAATATAATGAATAACCTTCACATTTATATACTGCCTGTCGGTGATTTAATTGAAAAAAAACATATTTCAAATTTATCCAAATGTGAAATATGGATTGATAAAAAAAAATCAACCAAACTAGGAGCTAAATTTTAAAACAAATTTCAAAGAATCCAAAACCGAATTATATTTCTTACTGACTTCTTATATCTACACTGTATCAAATGGTGCTACAGGGTCACAAAAGACGTACAATTACCTATGGCTTTTGAAAAATGGTTCATATCTTCAATATCAACGAAGGTGATTCGATTTCAACTATCTTAGTTTTATCTGTTCCTTCTTTCCGTTTTTCTACACCGACGATATTGATACGATATCGATATCATAACATTTAATAACTTAATTAATGTGAGGTGTTCACTTTAAATGCATCTAGTGTAATTGTCGTTATCCATGATATCGACGACGTTAATTCGGTATTGTCAATATATGTTCATCTGCTATTGTTGTTGATATTACAATGAGTTCTTTCTGGTTCATCTGTTTAAGATGTTTATATCGACGATACATAATAAAAAGCAACAATAATGGGGTCGCTCAGTTTTTAGTTTTTCTATGTTGGTTTTGTTTATTTTTTTGTTTTGGTGTTTGCATCGAATGGTAATTATATATAAGACTACAAATCAACACATCGTTATTTCTGAGTTCTTAAAAAAATTGTTAAAAAATTTGCATTTTTTCTTCGTTTAATGATTGGAATGAAGGTGATACCTTTTGTTGTGATTCTTTTTTATTGCAATTAGTCATATTTGCGATTCAATACGTACATGAGAATGATAAAACCAATGTTTTATTTCTTTTTAACTATTTGAGAGAGTTTTTGGCCTCAAAGTTATCATGCAATATCATTAACGGCACTAATTTTATTACACCAGAATAAAAAATAAGATTTTGTCTGGTAAACTTGTTAGATAATTGTTATCTGACGGACAAACACTATTGTATCACATGTGTGTTTTTCGTTACTAAAATTTAACTTTTAGTTAAATTAAGTTGAAGCATTTGAGAAAATATATATTTTAAAATACTAACCAACAGCTAGACGACTAGTTTTACCGTTTTTTGTCGATTTCAGATTGATATTTTTAAACTCGATTTGTGTTGTTTAATGACTTTATTGGTCACCAACTAGAAAAAAATGAATTTTATATCCATGTCATATAATAAAATGATTTGATAATGCCATACACACCTTTGTTTGATTTAAAGTCACTTTCTATCATCTAGGTTTTTTCAAAAATTGCATAGTATCTTCTTACCCGATGAGAGACTATATAGTGTTATGGATAGTTATAAAATCTTTAAAGCGGTGGTAGAAAAAGATTATTCATGTGCAAGGTTGAAATTTAGGGGAAAAGACACTCTTTGTATACATAAATAACCTGTTTGTTTACTAAATAATAAGCATCATGTAAGACAACCTGAGCTTCTTATACACAAAAGTAAATTACGAAAATTCAATTACATGACACGAAGAGTGGTCAGATAGCTTGACACAAAACTATTTACCTTTCCCTCTGGTATACTTCTTGTTTTGACAAACCGATTAAAACATCGATTATTGTGAAGAGAAACATATTTCTGCGGTCAAATTAGTGACCAATATTTAAGAGTGTCACTAGTGCAGTCCTGCAAGGAGCACATTAGTTCATTTCAGTTTTCAGTGTTGTTCGTTTTGTTTTGTTTTTTAGTTTTCTGTGTAACTTATTGTGATTTTTGTTTTGCTTTTCGATATCACAAAGGTAACTGATTGTTCTTTTGTTATTTACAATTTCGTTAGAAACGACGTGTACCTTACCATGTTATACATAATCGTTCTGTCGTGTTAAAAGTTGGTTTGCACTATGATTTTTTTTCCTTATTTATTTGTTGTTAAAGGTGAAAAATACTAATGAAAACACATTTGTTGTTTAAGGTGAAAATTACTAATAAAACACACAATTGATGCGATAATTGTGAGTCTTTCAAATAATCATAATTCACCACGTGTTTGTTTAAATGGTTCGAATTCTGAAACATTACTTTATGTTTCATTCCTTATGCTCTTTATTCATTTTAATCTAAGACATATATTGCAATCAAGCTATTACAATTATATTATCCAATATTATTGATATTCAACATTGAGAACTCATCAACATTTGACTAATTACAAAACCCATGTTCAAAATAAAAATTAACTCAAGCTTTTGTTACCTTCATAAATTTTCCTGTATTTAAAAAAAGACAGCTGAAATCTAATTTGATGTAAAGGAACACAATGTTTGCTATCAAATAGTATTATTATGATATTTAACTATATGGTTTATGGCAATGACTCGCTTAAACAATGGTTATTATCATAAAATGAATTGTTGAAACATACTGAATTTACTTTTTATCATTGATATTTAGGTAAACCCTTCGTTTATTTTGTTGCGTTTTACCTACTCTTGAGAACATTGCTAAGATAATCGTAGATCTAGTTCAAGATCCGTCCTGTCTTTTGAAGTGGTCTATTTACTATCGACTAAGGTGAGAAAATTATTTGACCAGTTATTCCAGACATAATACCACTTATGCTGTTATGCGTCTGAAATGTATTTCCTGTTAATATTTTGATTTTTGCACAACTAATGAGTTTTATTTAGACGAAACACGCATCAAGCTTACTAGATTTTAAGCCTGGAATGTTTGATGAGATTTTAGGTATCGACTTGGTTTTGACAGGTAACAAATGAAATAAACAATTAATGAAAGAGTTGAAAATAAGCTTTCAAAGAAAACAATAACTTGTAATTGAGTTACCAGTATAAAGTAAGATTTCAAAACTTTCCGTGATATTGTTTCTCTGTGACGATACTATAATTGTTGCAATATCATTTTGCAGACAAAGACACAATAATTGACAGATAATGCATCGCATGTGGCATTCAATTTAAATGAAAACTGATGATTTTATAATTATCAATTAGATTTTGTCAGGTATTGTCTATAACCTTTAAATACCTAGATTGTAAAAACAATATCTACCTTTAATTCTGTAAGAATTTAATATAAATCTAAAATTTGCTTCTATTTTGATATCATAATTTCTTTTAGGATAATTTGTTAAAAGCCAATATTCTGTCTGCATGAAACTACGTTTAAAATAAATTAAACGTACTCTCGTATGCTATAATGGTATATGAGGTGAATGGCATATTAGACCATTCCAGCATTGACGAGTTATATATAGTTACAAATTCTGGCAACTGCATCAAATCTACATTTTACGTATGCTCTTTATTTATTTGTTTTATATCCTAAGGGTTTTCTATAACTAATGTATTTCAATGTTGATAATGTACGGCTGATTTGCTTTCCTGGGAAATTTTGTCACGTTTGTGTCGTCCATTACCACAGATCTTACTAGATTGTTTAACCTTTTACATGAAAGTGTTTAGAAAAAACCATTCTAGTAGATAGTGTATTTAGGAAGTTGTTATGTTTTCCTAAATTAATCATCAATGGTTACTACAAAACTGGCAGGATAATACAACCATCGCGTCATATATTCAATATTATGATATGAATAATTTAAGTCACCAGAGGTTAACCACCGAACTTCAAATCTAACAAAGCTATTACAAAGATACAAATATGTAATTAAAAAAACAAACAAAAATCGCTACCAGGTGTGTTGATCGTTTACCTAGTATGTATACATTACCAGGATAATGAGTGTACATACAGTCAACATTTCACATTCGGGAAAAGAACAAAATCGGTTAGCCAATATTTTGATACTAGCACGAAAATGCGGTAATTGTGATTTTTGAGATTTTCTATTTTAAATTTTGGAAATTAAATTGAATCTAGAAATATGTTTGCCTCGAGTCTTACTAAAGAGACATTTGTCCTAAATTAAGGAATAACTTCCTCATCAAAAAATTGTTGATTATGTATTAACAACGGTCTTATAGATATTTAAAGGCACTAGGCGTATAAGTTTGTGTTGCGCGTGTCGTCTACACAAGATGCATCATTGACGCTTGAATTGAAAAATTAAAAGACCAACTGAAGTACAAAGTTTTTAGCAATATTTATCATTCCGATTAGTCCGTTTCGCAAACAGTCAATTCATTACAATGATCTTTACATTAACTTTCTATGTCAAAACAAAAAGGTTGACTAGTGGCATAGTCTACCAGCAGTGGCATCGACACCGGAGTTTCATATATTCATCAAAGGTACCATGCCTATAATGTTGTATGCCAGACGCGCATTTTTTTCTAAACAAGTCTCAATGGTGAATCATATAAGTTTAAAGACCAATTAAGTACAAAGTAATAGTAATATTTGGAAACTATACATATCAGTGTCATACTGACTTCTTTGTTTAAACAGAAAACATATCTGACTCAATATTTTACTGATACGGCAAATTGCATCCAATTATTAAATAAGTATTAATTCTTGTTTCGTGTGGATCATCATTGTTGTGTCTTGTAAAACAGTTCAGAAAATGTTAAAGCTGTTTTCGGTAGATCTTTGATATAAAATAGTTATGTGCTATGATTGCAATTGAGGAAATTAACTGTTCGCAATAAAAAAAATATACAAGGATATAAACAACTAAAGTTCACAATATTAGTATAGGATATAAAACTAATGTTTTGAGAATCCTTATGGGAACGACATTATCATTGATATTATTCGCCTTTAATTGCGTAAAACCCTACATACATTTCACTTCGGTTGTTCAACTGTTAATTACTAAACTCACAGGAATATTAGCAATTAAATTGCATGTGCCATTAATTTTAATCATCTCATTAGAATTGTTACACCTTCCTTGTATGTATACCTAAAAGGGCATATCAGCTCATACCAACTGTAGGTTGGATATCGAGATATAAGTATCTAACTACTATTTTTCCAAGTGACTGTTTAATATATGTTGAATTATTCGGATCTCTTGGGTTGTTCTACCCCATAGAATATCAACACCGTAGTAAGATTGAAAACTGCAATTCTAGCACTTAAAAGCGTGCTATCTTTCGTAAGTGCAAAGAAGACATGTTCACGCTATTTCTTTAGAAAATATACTTTAGTAGAAAAAAAAATCATTCAAGGTCAAAGTCAAAGTTTTGCTGAAAAATAAAAACAAGCAACACTTATCTATCTTGATTTGTATATCATTTATAAGATGGAGTCGTCGAAATTGATGATTAAAGATAGCTGCCTTATCCATGGTACGTTTTCAGTATAATGTACGAATCTATTTTCAACATTTTCAATATTTAAGCTTAATCATACGAATATTAGAGCCATCGTATGTACCTATAAAGTTTCAACCCTGTTACTAATAGTAAATTTGAAAAGATACATATATCAGTTGAGGAAAGAAAATTTACCTATCAGAATAAAGAGTCGACTCAGTCATGTAACTAATGATCTCGACAAAGTTTTGAAATTATATAGTTTCACCAAACAACATCTATCAAATTGAGGACGCTTCAATAATAAAAACATATACGTCGAAAAGATACGATCGCTGTGTCACGTAAATGTCTTGGAAAAATACTATAAATATGTCATTCATATTTTGATTATGCTATATCAACTATCACTTCAATTAATATCAATAGATCAAAATTCATTTCCTCGAAGACAATAAATCAAAGCTGCATTTAAGCTGGACGAGATAAATGTCCTGCTATTTTTGTGATAAAAAATTTAACTCCGCGAATGGCGATCAAAAATGTAATCTTGTTGTCGACAACGAGTTTATCTGCACTCAAACTATTTATTTATCATATTGATATATTGACCTCGAAAATATCGTAACTGGCCGAGATCCAAGACCGAGAGGCTTCTTGTCAACACATTACTGACAAGGTAGGCTTAGAAATGTCAAGATATTGACATTTTATTGGAATGTCAAATGTGTCTTTATATGTATAAAATATTTGATTTCGATATTCTACCGACTTTTAAGATACTGAAATTACTAGGGATGTCGAAAGATCTGATTTATAATACTCGGGTACTCGGTCATGATCCTCGCGAATACTCTGATGGATCTTTAAAGTGCAGCGAAAAGTTTTGATTTTTGTTGGGATTTTGTATTTTACCTTACTAAAACTGAATTATTATATGATGACATCGCTAGACATTTCCACGAAAGACCCACATATTGTTGCAAAAACTAAAGCTGAATAACTACAACATAACTTAATTTTTAGTTATATGTATCAGTAGTTCTTTTTTGTGTAAATAAATCAATGAAAAACGCACAACCGTTTCTAACAAAGTCACTTATCATAAGAGCAATAATTGTGTGTGTGTTCACGAACAAAATCAGAAACATGCCATCAAAACCATAAATATGTTCATACTGTCCGACTTGTTAGACAATATGTACATGCTGTTCCTGTGGAGTTAGTATTTTTCATATTAAGACTTGTCTCATAATTTGTCCACACAATATTGGACTTAAAATTACTTATTTGAAACGATATTTAATTATAAATTAAACAATAATAGAATTACAAATAAACCTGTATTACACTAAATGTAGATCTCATACAGATCACATTTAAAAGAAGTCTTGATTAATGATCAAAGACAAGTTGTAATTATATAGATAAAACTAAGTTTACGGCTTTTGAGTTATTAATTCATGTAAGTGTACAAACATCGCTACAAATGTCTCTAATCAGTTAATTGCATAAGGTTCACCAAAGGGCACTTTGAATTTGTTTTTGTACCGACATCTACAGATAAAAGATGTTTCAAAATTTTGTTACAAAAAGTTCTGTAAATGAACGAAAATTCCTCTCGATCAACGGGCTGGTACTGCTAAAACACGTTTTTCGATTATAGATAAAACTAAGACGAAACTATACCAAAAAGGAGAAATTTTTTTACATTGTGAATATATATTATTCTTATTAGTACTAGGAAGGATATTCCAAAGGAAACTAAGGCCACGGGTTAAAGCAATATTTATAAAAGGCAAACGAGTATCCGAGTACTAAAATTGTACTCGAGTACTCGACCTTCCTAGCGAGTACACGAGTACTCGAGTACTCGTTGCCATCCCTAGAAATTACGAATGACACTTTTACTTATCATACACGATGAATATCATAAGAAACAAACGTATGGTAAATTCTTTAAACATCATTTTTGGTAATTAATCAAAAGATGTCACAAAATAAAAAACAAGATCAAAATTTCGTAATTTTTTCCTATAAAATCCATTTCAACAAAAAAGTAAAGGTAAAAGTTCAAATCCTGGTTATGAACAGATAATTTCAAAATTGATTTCGACGGCGGTAAATACATTTGAACATAGTTACTGTCATTATAAATTAAAAAAAATACAAAAATGCAAAACGGTTTTACTCATGGTTTATGAAGTAAACCATTCTGGGTTATAGTTTAGTAATAAGTTATAGATTACTTTAAGTTTCGAATCTAGTTGGGTGTTTTAATATTGAAAATGTTTTATCTTTGATATTTTTCTGTCCTTCTTGACTTTGAGTGTTCATCTTTTTTCGAAATCTTCTAGAACAAATAAAGGAAAACCAAATACGATTTTCTTCCTACCTTTGATCTTATAATTGCCATGGATTTTCATTGATGCATCCATTGTATACTATCTAATTTTGAAAATCTGACGGATTTAAAACAGAGCATGATCGTTAGACAGTCGAACGATTCTTAATGTAGTCTAAATCACTTAACTGTTGCTTAGATTGAGATATCAACGAACGCAACTTATCAGCGGATCTTCATTTGGCATGCGCAATATGACAGGTGTCTTGATTGAGCAGGAATTAACTGTCGCATGAGTTTAATCGATATTCATTATTTTTGTTTTGCTTCATCTTTTGTTATTAACATTAATACAATATGTTTGTAGTTTCCTGTTATAATTACGTTACAATGACCTTATCTTGTTCCTGTAACAATGACATTACCTTGTTCCCTGATACAATGACCCTACCTTGTTTGGTTCATAACTGTTTTGATCTGAGCGTCACTGAAAAGTCTTATGTAGACGAAACGCGCGTCTGGCGTAATTAAATTATAATCCTGGTACCTTTGATAGCTATTTACAATATAAAAAAAGCAAACTAATGTTCTCTTTGTAACATTCTTACTGCTGTCAAGGTCATTCAAGCTGAGACAAACACAAATTAATCAGAAGTTAAAAAGACCTTGTTGATAAAAAATCCTAAGGCACAACACAAATAATAAAGATGATTTCAAAATTTAGATTATAGGTGCTCACGTTGTTTATCATCTTGATTACGTCTTATTGTTTTCCTTTATTTGTCTTTCTAAAGTATTACGTTTAAGTTATTTTTGGTTATATCTATTTGACGTGGCTTAATACTTTTACATACACTGTATTAATGTAATATGGTATTTTTTTTTATTATTGTCTTTTGTTTTGATCTTTTGCTTTGTATATATATATGCCTTCTGTCAATATAATGGAATTTTATGCGACTTTTATACAATTGAAAGGTTCCGCTAGCTATAATACAGGATTAATCCACCATTTTCTACAAAAGAAAATACCTGTATCTTGTCAGGAATAGGACAGTTGATTTTCATTTGTTTGATGCGTTTGAGAGTTTTATTTTGCTATTTGATAAGGGACTTTCTGTTTTGAAGTTTCCTGTGAGTTTAGTAATTTTGTGATTTTAGTTTTCCTTATTATTATATATTCTAAATAATACTTATATGTATAAGTTTAGGAATCACATATAACTACTGTATTCTCATTGAATTATACATGTAGTGCAAAAAACGCAAAGCTCGACCATTTGATTTTCGGTCTCGGGGAAGGATTTCGATTTAAAAAAGAATAAACCCTTTTGTAGTCTTATAAGACTAGAAAATAATGACAACACTTGACTCGATATGAAAACAGAATAGTTCATTGTAGTTGAGGACAAAAATGAGAAAAAAGTAAAAAAAGCATGCGTAGCAACATATAGAGATAAATGATCAATCCAGATCCTATCACCCCTTACCCTTTTCAGCGCTAGAATTAAGAAGGTAGTCTCCTAGCTAGGTTTATGTTAGTCTACGAATTTGTTGAGTTTTTATTCTAAGATCAAACTGATGTGCAGTTACAATAAATCTGTAAATGTTAATATTGATCAGTTTTAAGCTTTAGGAAATCGTCATTGTGGTCTAGAATACTGATCGATGGGAAATTAATTGGAGTTCTATATAGCTATCAACAATAGCTTTAAATTGCCAGGATAAATCGTGAATGAAAGTTAGTGCAATATAAAGTCAGTCTTTTGATACTAACAAAACATATGCTTTCTGATTTCTACAACAGTATGCTTTCTTTCACTGTAAATATAAGGAATAAGTAAATTTATTGTAATTACATATAACACTATTAAACAATAACATCGTTAGAACCATATTGTATGGAAAGCTCTATTAAGTCCCCTATCTGATATACCAATTAATTGCACAATACATATTTAAAACAAAAGAAATAACATTTAAAATAGTATCTTTATATTTTAAAATGCGTACTTTATTAAACATTTATAAATGGAAATCTTGTTAAATATTGTGATGGAAAATTCCTTGTTGATGGTTCATAGTGTGTAGTGAGCAGAATTTGGATTTATAACTGAGTATTCGAGAAATAATTTGTGAGTAGAATTTAATTTCAAAGTGTTAGTGAATATAGTTTCGTGTGAAAGTGTTGTACGTCCATCGGCTTTTGCATAAGAAACTACCAAGTAATTGTTTAGCACATTGTGAATTGTGACATTGCCCTTGCCTGCGTCTGAAGTTATTAATTGGTTATAAGTAATCATCCTGACCAGACAATTATTTGCTTTTTTTTTCGTGAAATTTCATTAAAAAAAACGAATAAATATCTTGAATGGCTAAAGGGCATTTATTTGTCATTTGATCTTTTACTCACCCGAGCCTTGAAGAAATTATTGTCGTGTGTATTAGAGAGAACGTAAATATATCGCTTCGGAAATAATAAGCTTTATGAATGACAAAAACTACTAAATGAAAAGAAAGTGTGCCCAAGGCAGTCTGTTGTTTTAATAATGATCTTTTTAATTTTGATGATGATATATTACTTGAAACCCGCGATATAGCATGACTTTTAAATAACAATTTTCCATGCATCTGAGAATCACTAAAGTTTGGGTTCAGGAATATTAGATAAAAATAAATCGGTCAGAATGTTCTATATACTTAGAATACAAAACTTGTTACAAACACTTCTGCTGAAACAAATTAAACTTCATTAAGATCGAGGAGCGTGTTGTAGCTCTAATTTACTAAATGTCACATGTGTCTCATTTAGAACAAGGAAACTAAGATTCAATTTTTTTTTTACAAATTTTATATGTTTTTTTTAAATTGCATCATTTTTATGATTTGACTATCAAAATCAAGCCCGTAGAATTCAGATTCAAGTAACAAATTAAAATAAACACTATATAATAAGGAGATGTGGTATGATTGTCAATGAGAATAGTGTCACTCAGAGTCCTAATGAGCGATTTAGACCATTTATATATAAGCGTAACAACGAGATGAAATACATACAATTTGGTCATTTATAAAAGGTCTAATTTGTTAAATTTGCACTTACGAAAAAAAGGTACAAAATGTATCTGTGTTTCACATAAAAACATGGAAGTTTACCAATCAAATTTACACCTCTTGTCTACCTGTGTACAATCTCCTTTGCAATCTCAATCTAGTAATACTTCACTCAAATAGCAAGGAATTCTAACAAATGAGAGTACTCACAAGGTCAAAGATCTTTGTGCAGCTTCAACTGCTGGTGGACGTTTCGTCCCCGAGGGTATTACCAGCCCAGTAGTCAACACTTCGGTGTTGACATGAATATCAATTATGTGGTCATTCTTATAAATTTCCTGTTACAAAACTTTGAATTTTTCGAAAAACTAAGGATTTTCTTATCCCAGGTATAGATTACCTTAGCCGTATTTGGCACATCTTTTTGTAATTTTGGATCCTTAATGCTCTTCAAATTTGTACTTGTTTGGCTTTATAAATATTTTGATATGAGCGTTACTGATGAGTCTTATGTAGACGAAACGCGCGTATGGCAGACTAAATTATAATCCTGGTACCTTTGATAACTAATTCCAATATTAGGTGTTAAACCACCATTGATTCCCCCCTATAAGCTTATGTTAAATTTGCATTTTTCAAAAAATTGCACAGATATCATCTCTGTTTTGAATTAAAAAAAAATTAACGTTAGTTTCCAAAATATTCTATAGAAACCACAAATAACAAATAAATGATTGTTAAAATTCCCAAGATAAACGTTTATGACCTTGAATTGGTTTATGGTCATCAATAGTAAAATTTATAACATGCAACTGTCAAGTTAAGGGGATATTTAGTTCGACCCTAAGGTTAAAAGCAAGTTTTTTTTTATTATAAACTTAAATGGGCACTAGCTGTTAAAACTATGTTCACCGATTTAAATCAAATTATCATATTTGATTTGAGGCTTACTTAAAACAAATATCCAAATAATAATTAGTCTTAAATAAACAGTTGGCAATGCATATACTAGACAATATATATATATAAATTACGTTATAAATAGATAGCGGAAGATGAACCTGGTTTTGTGGCTAGCCTTACCACCTGCTTATCTGACAATATTAAAATACCGCTAAAATTACAACATTACGTGACAGGAATTCAGTACAAATGAACGCAGAATATACTGGTACAACGTGCACCTTCTATGACTATTCAACTGGACACAAATGTAACTTTGCTTGAAACATTGACAATTCATATTTTGTGGTGTTTTATTAAAGATGAATTTCTACAAATAGAATACAAAATCAGGATTGAGTTTGTAAAGGAGAAATTCAATTTTGTATCTTACCATGACAAGAATATTAAGTTGGAATTTTATTTGTTTTGTTGTAAATATTTGTATTTTTGCGGTTTACCTTCATAATCAACACTGTGTATAATCAAAATGATTCCGGTGCATATAGCTGATTTTAACTAAAAACTTATAAATAAAATATTCATTCATCTGTATCAATTTTAGGGAAAAGATTAAAGCAGTTCTTCTAATATCAGTAGTATTATTAATTTCAGGTTCCAGCGATATATGGGATGTAATTACTGACTGAAATATGAGTTATTCAGTGAAGGCACATCAGAAATATCTGAAAGTTATATTCAATAATTTCGCAAAGAGCTTTTTATGTTTGTCTTTTTAAGTTTTGGAATAAATCCTGCTTCATACGAATATAAAACCAAGTTGGCCATCAGGGATGCACAACTAGTACCCGTTAGAAATCTGATTATCTGTTGAAATATCAATCCTCCAAACTCAACAAATATATTGTCGATCTAAAATTACAGCATTTTGATTATAACACCTTCAGTATATTTTTCGATAGAATCAGTGTGGTTCTTCACAAATAAGAAAGGAGGTATTGTTCTTAAATGACGACTTGAAACAATTAAGCGAGTTTTGTTTTCTTATAACAAAATGTATCTTTAAAATTATAACGGTTATTAAAAAATGTAAACTGATAAACTTTTCAGCATTACAATATAAACTACTCTTTCAACAAAATTGAAAGGGCATCGGTGACCGAGTGGTCTACTGAGTAAGTAGTTACTACTGTTATTATTAGCCAGTCAACCCTGGGGTCCAGCTCATCACAAGTATGTTTGCATAAGTAACCCGAAAATAATAGTGCATGTAAAGTGAAGCTTTGAAATAAGTACTATAATACACACAAAATAATCATCCTAAAGGGTATAACTTATTCAGGAAATCAAGTTAAAATGTAATTACTTAACCCACTCATACCCATCCCATACCAATTTGGTTTTATATGCTTTTAATTCTATTCCAGTATTTTTAATGTCATTTAAATGGTTACATGTAAAAACCTTTAATGGCATGTTCAGCATAGTATGTATTTAAAATTTCCATAATAAAATCATTTGCAATAGAGTTTTTAAAGCAAAGAAGTTCGCTATGAAAATCTGAAATATTGCAATGTTCCAGAATAAATCTATTATACGGAATTAAGTAAATGACTGTAATCTAAAACCCATCAAATTAAAATTCGTCATCGCTTTTTTAAGATGACAAATGCCAATCCATTTACACAATATATTTAACTTTCATTAAGATGGGAAAAGATCCAATTTAATTTCTATTAGTGGATAGACATAAGGAAACAATTAGCTCTTTACATTTTGATACTGACAAATTAAAACATTTGCATTGTAAAAAATATTATGTTGACATAAATGCGATTTTTATTATAGTGTTGTTGGATTGTTGGGTCTTGGAAATATTTCTTATATAGCCCTTCACTCATATTGAGTCAAATTGGGTTAAGAAATCAAAATAAATCTATTATATTCATGCTAATTCCAAATACATATTGAGTCATAAATAGTGTTAAGTAATCAAAATCTTGTTAATTTCAAATTTATTTAGAGTGAAATTGGTTTAAGTTATTTATTTCCTGCTAAGTCCCAAATTCGCTGACATTTGATCTTTTTGTTGCGACTTTGATAAAATTTTGACGTCCATTTTTTAATGTTTCAGGAAGCCTGTGTTCCAATAGAAAAAAAACTCAGAGATAACAGGCTAGCGGTCGCTAAAGATAAAGCACTAACAACAGTCTACCCGTTATGAAAAATAAGAATAAGTCTGTGAACTAGCTTCCCATATTTCAATTCAGGAATTTTTAAATCTAACACGGATAATGTAGTAGAAAACAAAATTAAAGAATTAGAAAGAAATCAAATTACTATATTTTTTGAATAAAATAAGGAACACTTGTATATCTTATAAATCCTATGTCAATTAGACGTCTATTTTCATGACGGAAAACGTTATGTTGATACGCAGGGTGGAAGTAAACATGACTGATGTTCCCCTATTTTTGAAATTTTTAGTTGTAATGTCTGTTTGTTTTTCTTACACATGGTTGTCATACATTTATTTATATATAATACAATGTTATACGACTGTCATACATGTAAACTATAAAACAATATTTTATCCACCACTCTCTACATAAGAAATGCCTATACCAGTTAGGGATATCACTTTTGTTTTTCAATCCTTTGGTGATGTTGCTATTTTTTATTTTGCCATTATGGACTTTCCGATTGGATTTTTCCTTGCAGTTCGTTTTTTTTTTGGTTAATACACTTTATTTAATTTCTTGTTTTCTTTCTATACACAAGCTTATTCTATCGTGTTTTTCATTTATACAGAAATAAATTACGAAATTCAATTGCCGCTTTACAAATTGCAAAGCATATGCGAAATCACATGTATGATTGTCGGTCGAACCATACCTGGGACATGAAACAGCTTGAGGGATACCGGGTTCGATAAAATATAATAGGGGATGAAACATACGACTTAACTTAGTTTTGTGAATAAATGTATGTTCAGTTGAACGGCAAACGATTTAATGGCTTCTAAGTTCAAAACATTGGTCACGTGATAAAAGGTCAGAGTTTACGATTTTTTTGTATACGTGCATGCCTCGTGGTTTTTGGACTCGTATCGTCTTATTTGTACTCGTACATTAATAAAAACCAAGGTGTTCAATTCTAGATTGAATAAGCTTTCTTATTTTATATAATTATAATAAAAAAGTATTGTTAAAATGTTATAAATTCACGAGTGAAGTGAAACTTTTTTTCTGAAAATTTGCGTAGGTCCACGGAAAATCCGTAATAAATCCTTAAATAGGTTTGGTAACGTGTTGAGGGGGTATAAAATATGAAGTAAAACCATTTTTTGCTCAAACTATATCAATATCAGATCACAAAAACCCCGGATACGCAATTGTGTCAGTTTATTCGTGGCGAAGCGGAGATCAAAGGGAGATAACTCGGTACGCGCATCGTAGGATATTGCAAGTTCACAACAGTAAATTTGAGTAAAATTAATGATTGCAGATCTATTTCGACCAGTTCTTGAATACCTTTCAATATTCTATGTTCCTCTACTGTTGTAACATTAAAATAGCCATGGAAAGATTGAATATGACATTTTTTTTCAAGTTCTCACAGGTTTTTGAACACTTCCAAAGAAGACAATTACCTACATTGTATAACAGACTGACTTTTTCTTGACAAAATACTTGAACTTATTGTATATATATATTCTCAAACACCCGTTTGGTAGATAGAAGGATACAAGATGGGTTTATCAGTCATTTGTCAGAAGAACCTGTGTTACAATAGATGCAGAAGCAGAAGATTACATTTCAACAAAAATATGGAAAAAAGGAAAAAGTCTTCAAAATTGTGAGCATTTAATACCATATATTGAAAATAAAATCAATCTGCAGTGGCCAGAAGTACATGTACAATTTTTGTTTTATTATAGCTGCTTTAAGATACAGTTGCAGATCTCAGGGAGTCTGGTGATTGGAACCTCATCTTTTTATGGAAGATTAATGCATTTGAATGGGATCATGCATATAGTTGGAACCACCTTTTTTATCCTTGTTATTATGGTTGAGAATACCACCACTTATGTTTTAAATTTTCTGGATTCACCCTGAGATAAGAAACTACATAAGTTGTACAAGTTCTGTTGCTTGCCTTAATCAAGAGAAAACAAATCTGAACATTCAAATCAAATTCAAAGAACCAGAAAGGGATTTAAAACATAATAATCAACACAAAGATAACTGAACAAAAGCTGCATTGCAATCTGCTATCCTGCAGTTATCATAAATCCTATTATATGTAATATTTGAGGTTTTGCTTTATATTTTTTCTTCTTTCTTACATTTGAATTCAAAAGTCCTGCAACCAACTGTTAAGTCCTTTCAATTAAATTATTGATTGGATAATAACCTAAGCTGACCAGTAAATAAAATCTGAAAATGCTTTGATGAAATAAAATAGTGGTATGTTGTCATTAGATATACTGAATAACTGCAAATTTAATCCAAATTCACATTTACCTGCTCTAAAATGCAGTCAATTGGACTACAAAAACCTGAGACTATACTTCAATGTATAACATAGAGATTGTGGTCACCTCCAATGTTATAGTAGTCTCAGACAAAAACAAAACTGACTTAAAAACAGGATGTTTAGATTTTTTTTGAAAAAGGACAACAAATAGAAATTAATTATTCTGATATATCAGAAATAATCTCATAGTATCAAAGCAGAATGTCAGTTCTTTTAATTGAGATAACCAGTTTAATCACATTATTTATTTTTATAAAAAAAACTCATGATATTATCTGGATTTACAATCATTGACTCGGCTTGTCATCAACTCACTGACTTTAAATGCTTTTAAAAGTTAACCTGTCAATACTAAAATAAAGAAATGTGGTTAAGACAAGATATTTTAATCCAATTAAACACTGTTATAGGGCATATGAAGAGCAAAGTAATGTACATGTATTATAATGATTTACAATGATGCTAATATAAATCAGATAAATATGAAGATAACCAACTCCATTCTTAGATTTTAAACCACAGCCAGTTCAGAGCCACACATGTATTTGAAAAGGCATATAACAATTATATCTTCAATTAACAGGCAAATATTCCCAAAGGCCCAATTAAAACAATATCTGTTCTCTATATATTGATAATTTTCTGAGTTCAAACCATTTATTTTAAATTGCAACACTTTTCAATGCCTCTAGGTTTTCTTGAATGAAAAGCCAATAAGATTTGGCACTTGTGCTAAACTTTTCATATTTTTTACAACTTGTTATTATATTATCATTAAATTCTTTTCTTTAAAACTTATAAAGGGGAAACTGACATTTATGATATAGTTGCCAATGAGATAACAGTCTGGAAACTTATCACCAGAGTCCAAGTCTCTTTTAGCAGTGACAGTTAAATTACAAGTCACTTTACATACATCAACAATCAATACATTCCATTGTTTTAAGGCAAATGAGGAAAATAAGAGTAACAATAGCTTTTGCCTTACTACAGTACATGCACAAGAGAATATTAGAAATTAAAATATAAATAAGTAAATATCAGAGGCAAAAAAGACAGGACTTAGCCACTGGACTTTTAGTAAAGTATGACTAATCCTTAGAGGAGTTGATGTATACTAGAAAAAATGATGGTGATGATTTGACCCCATCAATCAGCATTTTAGCATTACATTATTGTCAATTGCTATCTGCTCTGTTTGTTCCAACCTGTTATGAGAGTCAAAACGTATACCTAGGGTGGGCATTAAACCCATGTACGTTCGTTTACTTTATTATTCTTTGTGTACATAAAATGTACATGTACATGAAATATATCAAATGCAAAAAAATGCTGTAATGTAACATTACACTCTCATTAGTTAAGGACCAAGAAAAGGAAGTCCCTGCGCCTACCTAGACGTATTTTTTGGGTAAGATTTATTATATAACTCTTGAAAGTATAACACGATAAAGGTTATTGGTAAGTATAGTAACATCAACGTGTAATTCAGGTAAACATACTGTCAAACATAAACAATCTACCACGTGTTTGTCTGCTGTGCTTGAATTCAAAACGACCCATCAGGCTTATTTACACGAATTTTTGCTCAATCAGACAGATAAATATGTCCGTTTACCTTATGGGGTCTGTTAAGAATGGATTTGCTGTTATAAATTGTGTATGCATGGAAATATAAGGAAGATTACATTGATTTTTACCGTAACTTTTGAAAACACAACATTCCCAAGGTATCCCCACAAAACACATGGCTACTTTGTAACGACGGCTGGTAACGTGTAGCCACTTTCTAACGGCAAATGTAATTGGATGATATTTAAAGATCAATAATAAAATTGCTAATAAATGATTGGATACGAATTTGTGTCAGATTATAAATAGGTGAAAAAATGTAAACATTGAAATCCGCCATCTTGACGTAGGAAACAAACTAATTTTCAGTCTTGGATTAAAGGACATTGCGCACATTGCCAGCGTATCATGCATAAACAGTCATCTGCAAATATATCTTTCAATTTGTGTTTTACACTTACTTTTCTATGTTTTAGTTAATTTAATGTTTTAATTTGCTACAAATTGGGACATCGTTCTCAAAGATGCCGTAGAAAAAATTATAGGTGGCGCTGTTTGTGGGCGTAAACATTTTACATACGGGTTCTTTTTTTGTCGACAAATTGACCTCTATCTGTCAGATTCAGGCGTTTGCCTTCCAACTGTGTTTGAGTACTATTTAAATGTAGGGTGTCGAAATATCGTCTTGCAGTATATTCGGTATAGGAATCAGTTCTTTAAAATGATTTTAGACGATATGTAGACAATAAAAGCAACAGTTGTATACCTCTGATCAATAGTCATTAATCGATTAGACGAGACAAGTCCGGTTTTCAAACTAAAACCGAGGTTAACACATCAACTATAAGAAGAAACGACGGTACAACAAAAATACTGAAATGCAACAAAAACAAACATCAACATACATATTAAAGGACATTTGACAACAGCTATTATATACTTGGTACAGGACATTTTCAGAAAACAAAATTTATAAAAAACTATACTCAGTGTCACAGATGACCATTGATATGTTCCATTGGTTTTTATCTCAAGTCCTTCCTTTTTTCCTCGATTGTAACGTAGTCGAATAAGAAGTATCAGTATCACGGAATTTGTACTTGCCTGAGCAACATTACGGACGATGATAGTTAAGGTTCATCATAACCTTTTGGCTAAAATGGCCGTATTTACACCCCAAATTTTACTCTGAGCACAGACTAACCTATACACCTGGAACAGTTTTGAGGGATGGCAGGAACTAGATAAATAAATTTTAAATGCATTTTATGTTTCAGAAAATTATAAACTTTTCTAGATTTTGCTATCCATTTTTTTTCGTTCCTGCAGAAGGTGCAAAAATTAACTAATTAGTGAAAACAATTGAGAAGCTCCCCTCATATAATCAATGTTGTAGTAGTATTGATTTAAATGGACAATAGATGGACAATAGACACCTGTAGACAATAGGTGATTTAACAGGTTTAAACTGTGTAACTGAGTGGACCGTATCAAATGAAACTTGGGTGTTTGTTTATTTTGCTATCTTCTGCAGACTGGAAAAAAATGCACATCAAAATGCAGGTAAGTTTTTAATTTTCTGAAACGTAGACTTCATATAACTTTTATATATCTAGTTCCTGCCATGCCTTAAAACTTTCCTGGATGTACCAGTTTGTCTGTACTCATAGTAATTTTTGAGGCGTAAACACGGCCATATTTTTCAATTCCTTATGATGAACCTTAACCACGTGTTGTCATCTACAGAGTTTTTGTGGTGTTCGTTTTGCTCAGTCTTTAGTTTCCTGTGAAGAGTTTTGTGGATTTTCTTGTTTTTTCTTTGTATTTCGCTTTTGGTGTTGTCCATTTTGATTACAACTATGAGTGTATACTGTCCCGTCGTGTCTTGTGTCTTCTTTTATTTACAATATTAAAACATGTGAATGGGGTTTCTTTTGATTTTGTTTCAATACCATTACACAGTCTTAAATAATGGTTAAAGACATTTTTGTTTTTCCTTATCGAATTCCTTAAATGCAAGCGTCTAAGATTTCAAATAGACTATCAACAGCTTGTAAACGTCTCAGATACATATTGAATATCAATCAACATTTAACGAAAATGTTGATTAGGAACTTGGGATTGATAGGACAAGTTGAAAAGTGTCGTAAATAGAATTAAGATAAAGCATTTAGCTCTTAAGTATCATCAAGCGACAGGCATTGAAGAGTAAAATGTTAAATTAATTATGATAACTAACTAAATAATGTCTTGCTTTTTTTCTTTGCAAAGATCAGATTCGTTTCAAATTGAAAGTCAATGCTTCTTGATATTCAGGATAATCATAGCATCATTAAAAGAATGTAGTGCTTGGTAAAGACAGGAATTCAATACTTCGTTGCGTTTACAAGAGAAACAAAAATATCAATAATACAGCATTTATCTGTCCATATAATTGTAAATTCATTACAGGTCCCGTTGTTTTTGCCATTACAGTTAATTAAGAAATAAAGAAACGTTACTTTGAAATCCTTAAAAGGACGTCAAAGTGCAATAAACGGAATCGTGTTACATGAAGCTTATCGTGAACTAGCTAAGACTAGTTGATGAAGACAAGTAACCGGTAAACATATATTACACATAATTATATATAGTCACAATGATCAAAGTGACGAATGAATAACAAGACCTATCACACTTTAACAATTTTAATGATTTAGTTTCTCAAATACTACTTAAATTTCTTTAAAACAATTGTGAGAATTGAAAATACTTCTTGAAATAAAATAGGTTTTAGATAGACTGTCACTCTGGTTCTTGCTTTTGAATCTTCTGTCAAGGGATCCGTCTTAAGTTTTATGTTTCTTAAAGCACTTAGTCGAGGACAATCCTTTGTAACGAACTTTGTGTAATTCAAGAAGCAAAAAAAAATATAAAAGAGACCTCGTTGTAGTTACATTAGTTCTAACTGTATTAACAAACCAACGCTGACTTTTATCCTATTGATGAACTTTTGTTATTGAGTTACTGTCTCATCGACGTGTACATAATTGTTTATTGATACTGAACATAATATCCACATGTTAGCAGAAACGTTTTTAAATCAAGTGAGCGCCAAGCAGTAATTCAAGGATTGCATTTTACTTAATGCTCACGGGAATCTTAATTCAAGTAGGATTTCATTCTTATTATTTGAGATTTAAAAAAGCATTGTTATCCCTTTTTGCATTTCAAATATCAATTACAAAGCAAATATTTAAACTGTTTCAGGTTTGTCTGGTTCTTTAACAAAAGAGGGACGAAAGACACCAAAGGGACAATCAAACTCGTAAATCTAAAACAAACTGACAACGCCATGGCTAAAAATGAAAAAGACAAACAGAAAAACAATAGTACACATGACACAACATAGAAAACTAAAGAATAAACAACACGAACCCCACCAAAAACTAGGGTTGATCTCAGGTGCTCCGGAAGGGTAAGCAGATCCTGCTCCACATGCGGCACCCGTCGTGTTGCTTATGTGATTACAAATCCGGTAAATAGTCTAATTCGGTAGGTCAAATTCATGAAAGGGAAGGGGATTGTAGTTACGACGTAAGGAACATATCCGATATCATTTGTGAAACGGTTATTCCATAACGGTCAACCAACTCGTGATGGCGTCCGTAAAATTTACGAAGGGATGATTTCAACTTCACCATTTGGAACTCTTGGTTTAATAGCTTCCTTGTGAGCAGTAACCCTCTATCAAGAAAATCATGATAGGAAATGCAAGCACGGGAATATCGTATCAATTGGGAGATATATACCCCGTATGCAGGTGCTGCTGGAATGTTGCTACTTAGAAATGGAAAGTTCACAATTGGAAAGCTGAAATCATCTCTTTTGTCGTAATGTTTTGTCTTCAACCGACCCTCATTGTCAATTTCTAGATGTAAGTCAAGATATGAAGCCGACTTAACTGTATCTGTAGTATCCTTTATCTCCAATTCGATGGGATAGATGCGATCCACATAGTCACCAAATTTTGAATTGTTTAGTGAAAGAACGTCATCTATATAGCGGAAAGTAGAGTTAAAGGATATTGCTAACTTCTTATCTTTCTTCCAACAAGTCTTACAAGTCTTTAACAAGTCTTACATTCACGATAATGTGTAGGTTAACACTAACATATGTTAATAAAGATACGTGTATGAGTGTTCCTTTAATATATACTTAAGACTGTTGGTTCTGATTTAAAAGAATAATCAGCACGTAGAGTAAGTTTTAATGCCACTGCTGGTAGACGTTTCGTCCCCGAGGGTGTCACCAGCCTAGTAGTCAGCACTTCGGTGTTGACATGAATATCAAGAATGTGGTCATTTTTATAAATTTCCTGTTTACAAAACTTTGAATTTTACAAAGAACTAAAGATGTTCTTATCCCGGGCATAGATTACCTTAGCCGTATTTGGACCAATTTTTTGGAATTTTGGATCATCAATGCTCTTCAACTTTGTACTTGTTTGGCTTTATAAATATTTTAATATGAGCGTCACTGATGAGTCTTATGTAGACGAAACGCGCGTCTGGTGTACTAAATTATAATCCTGGTGCCTCTGATAACTATCAATCTTCATTAAAAGTATGTAAGAAAGAATTGTCAATTTTATCCAGACTTAGTAATATAAGATACCTATACAAATGTTTCAACCTGCAAAAAACACCTAATTTTAATCGGATTGATTGTATGTATTAATTTGACAAAGATTGTAACCATGTTCAAGCTTTTATCAGGTACAATATGGATGTTTGAATTGTTTGAAGTTGGGTAGGTTTTTTTTCTTAATTCTTACGAATGAAAGCAAGTGATCTACACATTTTGCATAAAGCATGAAACCTTCCATTCTAAGGCCCTATATATTTGTAACTAATTGCACTTTAAACTTCAAGTGTCTATTGAGATGAAATAAGTATCGTTCTCCGTGACATCAATTATGATACATGATATTGCTAATTATTATTAGCATTCTATGAATACGTCACAATGTTTGAGGTGAAAATATGACCGACGTCACAATGTGCGGGAAGACCATATTCCTCTTATTTTTTTCAAGTGTAAATTGTCTATGGAATGGGAGAAAATCAGAATCAGCACGATAATTCATACTTATATATCTAGTTTATCTACTAGAACTTCAATTCAGCATTGATCATGCAGGCAGACAGGAGTAGTCCAAAAGACCATATCATTATATCCAAATCCTACCTCAAAGATCGTGACGATAATGCTATGTATCATATATCATATATATTAATTTAATGCATATGTATTCTTCTGAGACAGAGTTATTAAAGTTCTGCACGGATTAATTTGATATGAAAATATTCCATGTAAAACTGACTTTCCCTTCCATTACTCAATTACTCCCTTTGTTGTCGACAGAGAAATGTTTAAGGATTAATTCTAAAAGGATGATCAATTTCATTCTCATCTTAAATTTAACTTAACTTAAATTCCTTTAATTTAACATATATTGTTGTTTAGAGTGGATATATGCCTTGATAGTCATTTGATGGATATTTAATCTGATATTGCTTCAAAGTTTAACAAAAAGGTGAAACCAGTCAGATTACGTTTTACGTACTCTGTGATATCTTTAAACTAGGGAAAAGAATTAAATTCATTTGCTGAAAATCATTGGTAAATGCAGAATTCTTTGGCAATTGTATCTTATATATAAAATATGCATTATAAATCTAAATCTGAAAATTTCACATGTTTCCCTTGAGCTTTTATACAGTATTATATTCTCCTATATTTGGTAAAAACCAAAAAAAATATATAAAAGAAGGAGTTGTGGTATGAATGCCAATGAGACTAATGACGTGGAAGAAAAATACTATACGTCACTATACAACAATGAGAAAAGCCAATAACGTATAGTCAGTTTTACATGGCTCCAAAATGACAAAAAGGGAATCAATTCAAACAAGAAAAACCAAAGATTTATGAGAAAATAGTAATTGAAAATCAAATATGACAGACATCAACTATTGACAACTACTAGATTGTAGGCTCTAGACTTGAATAGACACAATGAATTATATAACATCTTCAAACTTCTTCAGAAAAAAAGAAAAGAATGATGTTCTTTGCTTTGTATTTTTATTTTCTGTTTAATGATAAACGTATATTTTTATTTTCTGTTTAATGATAAACGTATATTTTTATTTTCTGTTTAATGATAAACGTATATTTTTATTTTCTGTTTAATGATAAACGTTTATTTGTATTTTTATTTTCTGTTTAATGGTAAACGTTTATTTGTATTTTTATTTTCTGTTTAATGATAAACGTATATTATATAAGATGTTGTATACAGATACCATACTACTGTAACCCTCGGGGGCTCATATGCTAAAGCTGTTAATGTTAACATTTTTCCAAGAAGAAACTTAATATAAGGATACTCTGGACTATTAACTTCGAGTGATTTACATACACTATCCTACACTCAGTATCTCTATGGGAAAACCTTAGTAAGTTCAAGTCCTGCACGGTTATGATATTAATGGTATTCATAGATCAACCGTAACTTCATAAATGTCTCAAGTAACATCAAAAATTTTCATGGAGGATTTAATTTCGTTTATTTCGTAAAAAGAATAATATATCCACGAAATTAAAACCTCACGAAAATTTATCCTTCGTATAATTTCAGTTTATTTTTATTTTTAAACCGCGAAAGTAGATCCCAATGAAATCTTATTTAGAGACAAAACAACTACGTTTTTATCCCACGAAAATTAATGTTTCTACAATTTCTGTTTTTAAGCCGAAAGTATCCTTAATTTTTATATATAATTATTTATTTTTACAGACACACACAATTAATCTCGCTTATATATCTGAATTATTCATTTAAGCAGAGGTGTCAATACAAATTTCAATTTCGTCCATGCATTGTTATCGGTCATGAAGTATTTATATTCCTTTTGACTGTAGCTTGATTGTTTCTTTTTTAATGAGGCATATACACACATGTTAATGATACCATTTGACCTTCATATATATGTTGTATGAATTCCGAAACAGAAGCTATTTTATTTTTTATAAATTTTGAAAACAGTATCAATTCTTACATTAAAAGATCTTCGATTTTAAAATAATAATACAAACATTTTGAATCTGAAAGTAAACTTCAAACACAATACTTCTGTAGAAATTATCGAGTCTGATATCAGAAAGGAGTATCCCTACACTTGAAATTAATATTACGTCATATGTAGTGAAGGTCGATCGTTTCCTTTTTTTTATAATTACAATAATGATAAAATAAATGAATGTCATTGGACTGCTACCTTATATAACATAAGAGAATACCATTACCATTTCCGCGTGTATATCTTAAGAAGCTTAGCAATGATGCTCAGAGACTATACTTAGGCAGCAGAAAGTAGCCAAAATAATAAATAATTACAAAAGCTCATCTATCAGAAATCTCCTCCAAAAGTTATCAAAGGTACCAGGATTATAATTTAGTACGCTAGACGCGCGTTTCGTCAACATAAGACTCATCAGTGACGCTCATATCAAAATATTTATAAAACCAAACACGTACAAATGACCACGTAAAGTTGAAAAAAATATGTGTTCAAGTTAACCGACCGAACAATTAAATGAGTGCATGCATTACTTGTTATTTACTTTAAGCTGAACCATATGTTGTATACAATCTGCATTTTTAATATCAATTTCGTATGCATATAGTATTCAAACAATAAAATATTCATTCATTCATTCAAACATATAGACTTGAAGTCATTTGAACAGACTGTAAAAGCATTTAGATTTATTAGTGCTGAATGACTGAGCTTTGGGCGTATATCATCTTTGATTAAATCTTATGCATGTTGCATCAAATATGATTACACGAACATACTTTAATATCAATATGAACTTTAAAACTAAACAAAACGTAAAATTTAATACAATCTAGAGTAAAAAAAAGTGAAACGAACTTACCTTTCAACACTTACAGATGATAGATTGAGGATGGACGCCATGGCTGTTAACATCTCCACAAATCCAACAAGTTTACATATAACGGATCCTAACGACCAGTTATTTATAGTATACCCCACCGTTTGATAAGGAACACACACCAAAAGAAAAAGTATATCAGCGACAGCTAAACTAACCATGAAGTTTTTCGTAACACTTCTAGACTTTCTGTCTCCAAATACAGCAAAAATGACCAATGCATTCCCTATTAATCCGACAAGGAAAGCTACACTGTATATAGTTACCGTAGGTACAAAATGAGCATTACGTACCCATGGCTTTCTCAAATTTTCTATGTCTCCATCATATTCAAATAACATGTCAGATGAAAAGTTGATATATTTAAAATCCATCAATGAATTATTTGCCATTTTTGATTAAAACTATTGTAAAGTCCTTATAGCAATTGAAATAAACTTTTTTATTTTAAAGTTGAGTTGAAAATGTTACATACTTTCTTTCTTCATGGATCCATTTCCTATCTGCTTTAATAAATGTTTAACTTAAAACAGATGCTTATTCCAGTGTTCCAGAAATTGTCCAATGAACAGCTAAGTAAGAACTGATGGATTCCTATTGATTCCCTGTATAAGTTATTTTCACAGGCAAACAAAGTTATTTTTAAGAAATATCCAATATAAATTTTCTATACTGAGATCGACATATATCAAAAGAAGAGTTTAACGTTAATCAGCAACAAATACAACATATTAAATATAATTAACAGAAATCATTTCACTGTTTCAATATCATTTTCACACACGACAGGTGAATGAATTACAGTTTACTTTTTTTGATACACATAAATTTCATGATTAGATTGTATTAAGGCACATATAACACTAACAATGCTTTAAAAAGTTCGTGTCCGTTTAAATATGGTTTTCCAAAATAGTAAAAGAATTTCCTCAAACTTTAGTTTAACGATCCTCTACGATATACGTGAAAATATTCATACCACATGTTTACAGAGATTAATATATAACCTAACAAAAAAACAGACATTTTAGAATGTTGAAACATTATGAATAAAAAGTCTGTTTGTGGCAAATAATTAAAAATTTAGAAATAGGAAATTTCATTGTTACAAAAAGTTTGGAAACGACATTTTTATTGATTATATCAGATCACATACAGACCCTATTAAAAACTATTGTTTAAGGATGTCTGCTGCTCTAATTTAAAATAACAAGGATTTCATGTGGTTGCTTAAAATGAAAACAACTTTGATATTTAAACAAAATAAAGTAATAAAATCATTAGTCTCGTGTGTAGTTTTCAAAATACGAGACATTTAGAAAATGGCGGGAAAAGGGCTTTCTTCAGACTTTACTATTTGTTAACATTGGAATTGTTTTTTACCCTTTAAACCAAGAAAAAATAACTAGGATTTCATGCCGCCGGAATACTAAA
This sequence comes from Mytilus trossulus, assembly GCF_036588685.1. NCBI lineage: Eukaryota > Metazoa > Mollusca > Bivalvia > Mytilida > Mytilidae > Mytilus > Mytilus trossulus. The sequence goes on from NC_086373.1 coordinate 34,030,484, forward strand.
TCTTAAATGATCTATTGAACAGATTTATGAAGACAAAAGTGGGGTGTCGTGTAAAAAAAAAATTAATACATTTGGATGGATAAAACCTGAGAAAATCGAAATTATGACAAGAATTCAAAAACATGACCAGCAGACATCCTTAATTTCATTTTAACGTAGAGTGTTGTATTCTGTACACTTACACCCACCCAAAGTCAAGAACCTGTCGTTTGTAGTGGTACATCATATTTATTTTTTATTTTGTACATAAACCAGACAGTTTTCCTAGTTTTTATACCTTTTAAGCATAGTAAGAGGCCGACCGACGACCTATAGTAAATAATGTGAATGTCGTTTGGTCTCTGATGGAGGTGTGTATCATAAGTTTTCATAACCAATTTTCTCTTTTTTTAGTTGCATTTTACACACATAAACAGTCTGAACAACTGCGTTTATATTATACTCATCAGTCATAAGAGTGTTCCTCTAGCATGGTTTTTATGGTATGGTGGAATGAAGTTATGATTTTCAAGCTATAAGAGAAGTATTTTCATTTAAACCGTATGCTTAATTTTAATGATCGTAGCCACGTCGGTTGATGAATGAGAGTTTCTGAATTTAATTTTTAACTGGAAACCTTAAGAGTGATTGCGGTCAATCTTAATTTTATTTGGTAAAGTTTTTCGGAGCTTAAATAATTTGGATTTTGAATAATTGTTTTTATTGATTATGATGTATGTTTTTCCGACTTATGATATTTGAATCTACCCTTTCGTTAGATCTTCAATCATTTATTGCAGATGGATGGTATGCGACGGAAAGATAATGAAAACGCTAATGCTGATACTTAATTTAGATTACACGGATCTTTTCGCAAAGGTGATACACTATATACAGGCAATTTAAAGACCGCTCTTGAATTCCTAAACGGTTCGACAAAACTGTAAATGAAAAAATATCATAATGATTAACTTGATCAAACAGATAGAAACGTGCTTAAAATTATCAATAAAGCAATGAAGGAGTAACAAAATACTTCAGTATTAAGAATTATTCTTTAACTATGAGGTTGTTTTTGAATTAGATATTTCGTTCTTAGGATACTCATGATTAGTTTTATCTATAAGAAAAATGAGCCCAAACGCTTGATTTAAAAGATAAATGAATTCGTTTACGAATATGGAATATAGTAATCAAGTAGAACTTAAACTATATACTCGATGACTTTTTAATCCATTTCATTTGGTCGCAATGTTACTTGCTGTCAATAATGCATCACTTTTTTACAGCCTTGCGGCAGAATCGTTGTATAAATCTCAATCAAATGTATTTGAACATTTGATATCCCCATTACTAGTTACCTTTGATAATGAAATGCAACTAGGTTATTCGTGTTTAAATCGTTTTTAAATCCGATCAAGTTTGTTTGTGACTAATGACATTTACATCGTATTTTTTTCGCACAGTTAGTTAAAAATTATCATAATGTAATGAAATCTAGTTATTTATCGTTTAATATTCATAGTACATACGGAAGTATAAAGTAAAATCACAAAAATACCGAACTCAGAGGAAAATCAAATCGGAAAGTCCCTAATCACATTGCAAAATCAAATGACAAAAAAACATCAAAAACGTATGGACAAGCACTGTCATATTCCTGACTTGGTACAGGGGTTTTCAAATGTAGAAAATGGGGGATTAAGCCTGGTTTTATAGCGCTAAACCTCTCACTTTGTTGGCAGTCTAATCAAATTCCGTTATATTAACAATGATGCGTAAACTAAACATACATAAAAAATAAATAGTCAAAATATGGGTGCGGCAGTCATAATCGTGTAACAATTTTAGATTTTAGTAGAGTGTTTTATATTTGAATAGAGTTACATAGAATATGAACTCCTTAGAGCTTTTATAATTTACTTATATATATATATACATGTATATATACAACTCGTCTAAACATCAACACAACAATGTAAGATCTGTAAATTTGCTTTCGCAAATTTTTGTTTTTCCCTCGGCGGGATTCGAACCCATGCTACTGAGATATCGTAACACCAAATCGCCTGCACTGCAGCCGTCCCACTAGACCACACAACCACCTGGGCTTCACAATAATAAAGCTTTCGTTGGCCGTTTGGAACCTTTCCTCGTCAGTTTTAATCTAGCAGCGTACAACAGTAGATGGTATATAAGGCATGGAGATGTTATTGTTACAGATCAGCTCAATTATCCATAGTAAAGGATCCTTCAAATTAATGCAAGATACAGTCACAGAAAATAATTATATAAGTACGTCTGAGTCAGTGACAACTCTACAACAGATTTATCCAAAGTAAATATATATATAAAAGAACAGAACATAATTCATAGAAGCATGATATACAACATGTAAAAACAACAGAAACAAAGCACATGCATCTTAAAGAAGCAAACATATATAAAATGCATACAAGCAAAACCAAGCCTAGCACTAAACAGATTAGCACTGAACAGTGCAATAGGAACCATCTGTGTCGTTTGTTTCGCTGTTAGTTTTCTCTTAAATATAAAGAATAAAATATAGCATGAATAATTATTGTTATATTATTATATTTAAAGAATATGCTCTGTTTCTCAATATCATAGACAGATAGCAAATAACAACTGTGCCTTTTTGCAATAATACTGACATTGAATATTTTCATTTTTTCTACCGATATCACAGGATTAAAAAGAAAACTTTTGGTTTATATGGATCATTCAGGCCATTAAAATAAACTTTCTGTAAATCAATTGTGTAATTGGTTCCCTTATAGTTTTATATACATTTCAAGTATCCAAATGTGGAGAGAAAAATCGTTGTAGTCATTCATTTTGAACAATAGATTGGCGGCAAAATAGTCATAGAAGTTATAAATGCGCTGACGTTGATTTATTCAAATGGTAATAACAGGAAAAATGGTACTTTACATAGATGTGTTGATCAATTATTTAATGAACATATTTTAAACTAAGTTCTTACTACCTTTTGACAATTCGGGAAGTATACTCACTACTTAAATGAAGCTCACAAAATACTCATTATCTGCAGCTTTAGAAAATTGTGTCTTCCAACAATCCAATGACTCGTGGCTGTCATGTCGGGTCGTAAAATTTGTCTTTTTATTCGTGTGTTAAACTCACTAGATTTGTTGACATCACATCAAATAGCTTGACATGTAGGTCAAACAAAATTGATAAAATTGTATTATTAAAATAAACATAAACATTTTGACGTCACATCACATGCATTTGCTTTTTTATAGTCAAAGAAGAAACAAGATCCGCATGCATGTTGCCATGGTTTTAACTTACTAATCATTTGCTGCTATCTGAAAATGGTTCCAAATAATTGTTATCTTGATTAATTTTCGAAGTTTATACGGCTAAGCTTAGCTTAATTTGCATAACATCTCCAACATATATCCGTACTAAGCCGAGGAAATTATGTCAGTACTTTTACGTGACTTGTGCTCATTTTTTTTATCAGTCTGGATTTTTCTAGAGTTGACCTAAATGCATTTCTTCTTATCTTTAGAATATGTTTTAAAGTTTACACTGTGCTATAATTCCTTCATTGATTTTCATTGTTTATGTTTAATATATTTATTAAATGTATCTAAAAAAGACACTGTTCTTGATTCATCATTTTACATCGATTATAACCTTTCTGCATTATCATATTTCGAAGAATGAATAAATTGCGACATGTTAGATTTTGAGGTGTTTAATTGAAATACGCTTATATTATCGTCCCTTTCAAATCTATTTGATTGTCAAAAACATAGAAAACCGCTTCAGAGTCATAACGGCTAATACATTTTCAGTATGACTTTGAAACATGTGAGTTCTACAGTATAATTTGGCTTTTTTATCATTGATAACTTCAGAAATCGAATTTAGAGGCGCTAAAATGGTTATCGCTGGTATATGTTTGACAAATATATTTGTAAATGGAAAAAATCGCGTCACATATACAAATACAAAACGTTTCCCGCGAGAATACTTGAAAACAATAGACATTTGTTAATACAGAGAATTTTCGTTATTTTTTAATGTCGGTTAAACGAATATGTCAGTATAGAACATATTGTAATATCTCAAACAACCATCGAACGTTAGACCTTTGAAAGGTTATATCACGGAAATTGAACTCGTATCAAATTATGTGTATGACAAAGTAATTGCAAAGGGACACAACACTCATAGCATTTAAAGACGGCATAACACCGTACTTTGACCTTTAATGGGTTCTTCTTTATAAGTTGTGACTTGGATTGAGAGTTGTCTCATTGGCACTCAAACCACATCTTCTTATATTTATAGAATTTGACACAAATGGTAAAGATTGACGAGAAATTCAGAAATCAAGATGTTTTCCGATTTATTCTTAAACAAAACCCAAATAAATGATAGTAACAAAGGATAACAACCTTTAGATTTCATCAATAAAAAAAAACATGATTTTTTAAAAAAATTGAGTACTCATTATCATTCCTTTTTCATAAAATTCCCTATAAGAGTTTTATGTTCGCATACATTTTCTTTTGTTTTTAGTTATCAAAGGTACCAGGATTATAATTTAGTACACCAGACGCGCGTTTCGTCTGCATAAGACTCATCAGTGACGCTTATATCAAAATAATTATAAACCAAATAAATACAAAGGTGAAGAGCATTGAGGATCCAAAATTCCAAAAAGTAGTGCCAAATACTGCAAATGTAATCCACGCCTGGGATAAGAAAATCCTTATTTTTGTAAACAGGAAATTTCTAAAAATGACCACATAATTGATATCCATGTCAACACCGACATTTCCCTAAATAATTATTTTAATGACCTTTTCTCATCAAATTGATTAGGCTTTATTGATCTGGGTGTGTTTATCATGTCGAAAAAAAGAGACGTTTAACCTTATATTTGATAACAGTATCTACGTTATTTATGTATATACAGTAAATAAGTGTTAACAGTTGCTCCCTGAAGAAACTGATTTGATGTATGATTTCATTGACAGCAACATATTATTGCATAACATGTTTACTACGAAGCAAACTCGCTGCACAGAAAAAAAATTGCAGATAAGATGTAAAATACAAAAGTAAAACAACATATGAGCTATTTCTGATTGAGTGTGTGTTTATTTCATTTGGTACAGGCATTTTCTACATTTGAAAATGCCTGTACCAAGTCAGGAATATGACAGTTCTTGTCTATTCGTTTTTGATGCGTTTTGTTATTTGATTTTGCCATGTGATTATGGACTTTCCGTATTGATTTTCCTCTGAGTTCAGTATTTTTGTGATTTTACTTTTTTTATAGTACCGAGAAGTATTTCTATACCCTTCCTAAGACTTGTATCTACGTCTGCATTCTTATTTATGAAACAAAGCAATATCAACTTTTGCATTTTTTTCTTTAAGTTGAATGTTTGTCATTCATAATATAATTCCAGCAAATGAGATTTTATACATACTTCTTGGTTATTAACACCTTCAAATATTCGGCTTTGGTCGTTCCTGACAAGAAGGTAGATCTAAAAACATGATTTAGACGTCTGGTTTTCATTTTTTTTTATTCTGGCTTACCTAATTTGTTTAAGTACAGCGCTTTATAAGAACAAGCCAGAGTGCAATATGCATGTGATTTATGAGGGTTTCAGATTTTATCTATAAATAGCCTAGAAGAAGCAGTACACTACCAACAATTTGACTAGCGTTTACATGTACATTAAATGCCGCTATAAAAACAGTACTTCTAGGAAACATTACTAATCAGTACATTAAATGCCGCTATATAAACAGTACTTTTAGGAAACATTACTAATCAGTACATTAAATGCCGCTATATAAACAGTACTTTTAGGAAACATTACTAATCAGTACATTAAATGCCGCTATATAAACAGTACTTTTAGGAAACATTACTAATCAGTACATTAAATGCCGCTATATAAACAGTACTTTTAGGAAACATCACTATTCAGTACATTAATTTTTATATCATTTTCAGTAATGTTGGGAAAAAGTTGATAACAGTACTGAAAATTACAGTCATTTTTCAGTACTGAAAATTTCAGCCATTTTTCAGTACTAAAAATTTCAGCCATTTTTCAGTACTTAAAATTTCAGCCATTTTTCAGTACTGAAAATTTCAGTCATTTTTCAGTACTGAAAATTTCAGTCATTTTTCAGTACTGAAAATTTAAATCATTTTCAGTACTTAAACTTTTTGTCATCTTTAAGTACTAAAAGGCTTCTACACATACAATATAAGGTCAATGTCAGAAAAATATAAAACGTTTTTATACTGCAACTAGTTGTATTTATTTTATATAAAATATTGTAACAAAGCTCTATTGTGTACGACGTCAATTTCATCATGGCACACTTTCTCCACAATCAGGGGTCCATGAAGGGATAAAAATAAGTCTTTCTTTTGTGTTACGATTTGAATAGCTATCAATTTATTAATTTATGTTGCAGTATAAAAGCAATATTAGGTCAATGTCAGAAAAATATAAACTTTTTTTGTGCTTGGCGCAAAACTGGGGAAGGGCTCGGTAGAACCTCGCCCTTCCCCAGTTTCTTAGCCTTATACAAAAAATATGTATGAGACTGCGAAACTGGGATAGGGCAATATTTTACTGCGCCCTTCCTTTCCCCAGTTTTATTCAGAATACTAAAAAGTTTATATCTTTATGACATTGTTCTAATATTCTTTTTTTCTTACTGTAAAAAAAGATAAACTAAATTAAAATTGATTTTTAAATCGTAACTGTTATATATTATTAGCATGAATATCAAACTGTTTGTATCCCTTAATGAACCCCTGATTGCGGAGAAAGTGTTGCATGATGAAATTGACATTGCATAAAATATAGAAATCAACGACAACGGAAGCCCGCAATGAACGGTGTTTTATCTTTTGCTGACGACAACTTCCAAATCTACTTAGGACCAGGATTTTTTAAGGTAAAAAGTTACGAAATATATCAAAGTAGTTCACATTTCATTTGGTTAGTATGGTGGTGATCACGAAATCAAATAACGTGTTAAAACTTGGGGCATTTTAGTTGGTTCCAACATGTCCGTCTGGGGACAACTCGGACCGTCTAAAAAAGACAACTCAGACAAAGACAAAAGGAACATGTTTACTAAGTTTCAAGTTGATTGGACTTCAACTTCATTAAAAACTACCTCGACCACAAACGTTTACCTGAAGTGGGACAGACAGATGGAGGAGTGCACGCACAGGCCAGAAAACATAATGCCCATAATTGAGGCATAAAAAATGTAAAATAACAACTTTAGAAAATTATGTATCTAGTATATTGCAGCAAAATAGGCTAGAAAGGGCTAAAGAGAAAAACAGTATCAGCGAATACATTGGTTCATAGAAAATTAGACTTTGAAATAAATAAATAAATAAAAGATTAAAGGAAAAATAACGAGTCTGATGAGAAATATCTAAATTGATATTTCCTTTTTATTCCAATTTTGAGTATATATAAAATTATATCGTAAGCATTAAATTTGCCTCAATGTAGTTACTGCCCTGTAATAAAAGTGAGGTATGTGTATCTGACACAATAAAGCTCAAGTTAAATGAAATCCTTTTTCAGACATCTCAAGTATATTTTAAATAATATTAATAATTTTATTAAATGAACTTTTCAGAAGTGTTTCCCGACTTTTTTGGGAAAAAATGAATTTTATGAAGAATCTGTTGCCATCTAATACTTTCGAATAGACCTGCAGAGTAAATTTTCAATGCATTGTAAGTCAGGTTATGTATTTTGAAACGACCACAGAACAAACCATTTATTTTGTGATTATCAAGGCTCCCCCCCCAGAATATTAAACAGTTGCCTCCTTAGAAGGACACTATATGGACAACTAGCTGGATAAATAATAAAACACACGGACAATAACAGTAAGGGTACGACCGTTTGTTATTCTAAGGATGGGAATGGGGCAGCACGATTTTTTGCGGATTTTTTTTTAATTATTTTTTAAGTCTAAAAAATTGTCGCTAAGCATGCCTATTGATTCCAGCTCTTACTAGGCCACCATATTTATATTCAAAGACCTCCTGCCACCTCCCCCTTTTAACCCCAAAATTTAATTGATTTTCTACACGAGTTTAAATTTATTGATTGTTAGTTGTTTTCTTTTAACGTCAAGCGACTAATATTTCATATATAGTTTAGACAGGACGCGAAATTTAAAGTCATGCACGAAAAATGTATACAATATCATAACAAGTAAGGAAATGTGGTATGACTGCCAATTTGGTAACTATCAACTGGAGATCAATGAAGTAGTTTTATTAATTATAACCAACCGTGCGGCCTTTGACAAAAAATGACAAATACCCATACTGTATATCAGTTTATATAAAAGGCCACGACAAAAATTAGAGGCTCCAAAGAGCCTGTGTCGCTCACCTTGGTCTATGTGAATATTAAACAAAGGACGCATTTGAATTCATGACAAAATTGTGTTTTGGTGATGGTGATGTGTTTGTATATCTTACTTTACTGAACATTATTGCTGCTTACAATCATTCTATCTATATTGAACTTGGCCTAAGAGCTTCAGTGGAAAATGTTAGTTAAAATTTACAAATTTTATGAAAATTGTTAAAAATTGACTATAAAGGGCAATAACTCCTTATGGGGTCAATTGACCATTTAGGTCATGTTGACTTATTTTTAGGTGTTACTTTGCTGTACATTGTTTCCCTTTACAGTTTATCTCTATCTATAATAATATTCAAGATAATAACAAACTAGAGGCTCTCAAGAGCCTGTGTGGCTCACCTGTTACTGTATTTACTGATGTCAGTCATCTTGGTTGGTAGGTTGGGTCTTAAGGCACTTTTTTTTTATAGATACCCTAGTTATGATTGTGGCCAAGTTTGGTTAAAAATGGCCCATAGTTTTAGAAAAGAAATTTTTGTACAAGTTACAAAAATGACGAAAAGTTGTTCAATATTGACTAAAAAGGGCAATACCTCCTTATGGGGTCCTCTAACAATTTTGATCACGCTGACTTATTTGTAGATCTTATTTTGCTGAACATTATTGCTGTTTACAGTTTATCTCTATCTATAATAGTATTCAAGATAATAACCAAAAACTGCAAAATTTCCTTAAAATTACCAATTTTAGGGCAGCAACCCAACAACAAGTTGTCAGATTCATCTGAAAATTTGTGAGGGAATAGATCTTATTCTGATGGACATTTACATCTTGAAGGATTTACCCTAAATGTCTTAGTTTCAAAGATATAAATCAAAAACTGCATTTTACCACGATGTTCTAATTTTAGCCATGTCGGCCATTTTGTTTGGAAGGCGGGGTTATCGGACACATTTTTTTAAACTAGATACCCCAAGGATGATTGTGACCAAGTTTGGTTAAATTTGGCCCAGTAGTTTCAGAGGAGAAGATTTTTGTACAAGTTACAAAAAATGACGAAAAGTGGTTAAAAATTGACTATAAAGGGCAATAACTCCTTAAGGGGTTGACTGACAATTTTGGTCATGTTGACTTATTTGTAGGTCTTTCTTTGCTGAACATTATTGCTTTTACAGTTTATCTCTATCTATAATAGTATTCAAGATAATAACCAAAAACTGCAAAATTTCCTTAAAATAACCAATTCAGGGGCAGCAACCCAACAACGAGTTGTCAGATTCATCTGAAAATTTCAGGGCAGATAGATCTTGACCTGAACAACAATTTTATCACTTGTCAAATTGCTCTAAATGTTTTGGTTTTTGAGTTCTAAGCCAAAAACTGTATTTTACCCCTTTGTTCTATTTTTAGCCATGCGGCCATCTTGGTTGGATGACCAGGTCACCGGACACATTTTTTAAACTAGATACCCCAAGGATGATTGTGACCAAGTTTGGTTAAATTTGGCCCAGTAGTTTCAGAGGAGAAGATTTTTGTAAAAGTTTACGGACGACGGACGACAGACGACGGACGCAGGACGACGGACGCAGGACGACGGACGACGGACGCCAAGTGATGAGAAAAGCTCACTTGACCTTTCAGGTCAGGTGAGCTAAAAATGTGAAACAATTAAGACGAAATAAACTAACGGCATAAGGGACGACATCAAAAGTTCAATGAAGGATAACTAGAGGCTCTTAAGAGCCTGTGTTGCGCACCTTGGTTTATGAGTGTATTAAAAAAGGAAAACGATGGATTCATGACAAAATTGTTTTTTGGTGATTGTGATCTGTTCGTAGATCATACTTTACTCATCATTCTTGCTACTTACAATTTTCTCTATCTGTAATGAACTTGGCCCTGTAGTTACAGAGGAACACATTTTGTAAAAACTTACCCAAATTTACCAAATTAATGAAAATTGTTAATTGAAAGTTGACTATAAAGGGCAATAACTCCTAAAGGGGTCAATTGACCATTTCGGTCATGGTGACTTATATGTAGATCTTAATTTGCTGAACATTAATGCTATTTGCATTTTATCTCTATATATGAAAGCATTCAAGATAATAACCAAAAACGGCTAAATTTCTTTAAAAATTACCAATTGGGGGACAGCAACCAACCAACCAGTTGTACAATTCATATGAAAATTTTAGAGCAGATATATAAAAATATACTTTAATAATGATTTTGGCTCAGTTTGGTTGAATTTGGTCCAGTAGTTTCAGAGGAGAAGATTTTTGTAAACAAATTACGAAAAATTGGTAAAAAAAATGACTATTAAGTGTAATGACTCCTTAAGGGATCAACTTACCATTTCGGTCATGTTGATTTTTTTGTAGATCTTACTTTGGTAAACATAATGGCTGTTTACAGTTGATCTCTATCTATAATAATTTTCAAGATAATAACAGAAAACTGACAAAATTTCCTTAAAATTACCAATTCAGGGACAGTAACCCAACAACCCATTGTCCGATTCATCATGCTTTGGTTTCAGAGTGATAAGCCAAAACATACATTTAACCCCTATGTTCTTTTTTTAGCCATGGAGGCCATCTTGGTTAGTTTGGTTAGTTTGGCGGGTCACCGGACTCAATTTTTAAACTAGATACCCCAATGATGGTTGTGGCTAAGTTTGGTTAAATTTGGCCCAGTAGTTTCAGAGGAGAAAATTTGTTTATAAGTTAACGACGACGGACGCTCAAAATTCGGATTTGTGGACATATTTTTCCTGTCGACAGGAATACATAACTTTTTTGTATTAAAAGATAAACAGATAAACATAATCTGTTTTATGTTAAATTATTTGTAAATTCTGTTTTATATATAAAATGTTCTTTAAATGTGTGCAATTTGTTGGGTTTTTTTCATCAAATAATCCATATTTTTTTAACGAAAGTTTACTTTTGAACACTTTTTTTATTTATTTTTTTTAACTGAAAAAAGTTTTAAATGTCTGAATATCTATATTATTTCTTTTTATTAAACATAATTTGGTTAATTTATAAACTCTGCACTTTCCCTCTTTTTTCCCAAATTGAGTCCTGTTACCAGGAAATGGTAAACATATGATCTAAGGGTAGAATATTTTTTTGTTAAGCTCATGTGGCTCTATTGAACTAATAAAGTTTAATTCCGCGGTCACACTAGGCAACGATCGCAACACGATCTGTGAAAAAATGCAAATGTTGACGATCGTAGTGCGATCTTGAAGATCACAGTAAGGTCGTATCACGGTCGTGGTGAGGTTTTCAAGTTCGTGATGAGCGTATACAACTTTGAACATGTTCAAAGCAATCGTGGTGGAATCAGGTATTAGTGAGTTCGCACTAAGGTCGTGGTAAGATCGCAAAGGTCGCTGTATCATTATAGCGAGAGCGTAGTAAAAGCGTGATTCTATTCGGAGAGACCAGTACCATAGTGTGGAAACGGAACTGTACGGTTTTCCAATAATTTGGTCATTCGGGAGACTGTCAAAAGGGGCCCCGACATTTGCAAAATAACAAGTTGCTTGATGAAAATTTGATGAACTCTTATGTTTCTAACTTTCTATATATAGCTATGTAACGTTTCTGCTTCAAGTTTTGGTAGCTAAAATATTCTTATAAAGAACCAATAAAATAATAAGAAAGCTATGTGCATCCAAACGTTTTCCTTAGAATGATGGAGCTCCATGTGAAACGATCCAATTTGTCACACAACAGCGATCAAAAATGTATAAAAAAACATCGAAAAATGTCTAAAAAAAGCATCGAAAAATCAATGTTTGCTACCTGAATTTCCACATGTACCTTTTCTAATATATAGTCGTACCTGTCTGAAAGTTTTGAAGTCATTGTTCCAGAAGAAATCCAAATATATTCATTTTCTCCATGTCGGATATTTTTATTGACTGTAAAATCGCTTGCAAGTTTACTGTACAATCACTCTGAGCCTTCCTGAACAATATATATGAGAAGAACATAAACCGTGTACTATCTCTTCTGCCACATTCATGATTAGTTTATGTTTTCCATGATACTTCTGTCATATAAATATTTATTAAAACTACTGTAATCCAATGCTGCAACACATGTCTGGAATGAGTTTCTCTTCTTTTTCTGTTACAATTTAATATCTGATTCAGTTAGTTATTTTGTATTGTTATCAATTTTTTATACCTAAATTACACACTCAAAAGTTGCGTCTGCCTGAGTTTTTCGATTTTTTTTTATTTTGTGGAATTTCAGGGTGTTCTGTGGTTTGGATCCCGCACCTGATCTGAAATCGTCATTGATAGTATTAAATGATGATCCGATCATTCAACTGATTTTTTTATAGTTGGGTCTTGTGTTGTGTTGTTTTTGTCTCTGATATAGTCACCTTAAAAGGGTTCCTTGATAGGATCTTAATTGTTAAAATGACTGGTTTTGTGCTAATTTCCATTTCAAATACCATATATAAATATAATAGGACAGACAATGAATATGGAACGCCATAGCTGTGTCACAGTGGAAAAATGGAAAAAAATTGATTTTGATACTTTTTGGACATTTTGTTAAAGATTTTGTAAAATCAGTGATTTTGTTATATTTGAAATATTTCACTAGGGATTTTGATATTTTTATTGTGCAAGATTTAAGTCGAGTTTAGAAGATTAAGCTAATATAATTTCATGTTTTAATTTGTTTTTTTTTAAATGGCGACATTTTACTTCAAAATGATCTATTATTCCTGAGACTACTATAACACATGTTATAGTAGTCTCAGATTATTCGTATTTGACAAGCCAAGGCTTAAATCTCATAAATAAGTCTGTATGTTCTATAATTATTAATTATTATCTACATGTATGTATTAATTTTTCTGTTATCCCTTATTTGAATTTTCTCACTCATTTAGAGAAATATTTGTCAAGTACAAATAGTTTTGGTTTGTTATATAAACTATGCTAAAAAGGGGGGATTTTCCAATTTTGGGACAATAACTAACACTTTCAAAACAAGTTAAAAGAGCAACGGGCGTATCATGCGCTAAAGCGCAGCACTTTATTATCAGTACTGTTATCATTATGTTGAGTGAAATAAATATTATGTTCTGAAGACTGATCATTATGTTCAGTAAAATAAATATTATGATCAGTTCAAACAACTTTATGATCAGTGGTCAAAATGTTTTATGTTTGGTTGAAAACATATTATAATAGGTGGTTAATCAATTACTTTCAGTGCTTTTTTTTTTTATTATGTGGTGTTGGTAGACTTCCGAAAATAACCGAAAACATGTATATTTCGGGTTTATTTTCATACTGTCAACATGTCGTCTGCTGTACAACGTGCTCTTGCAGAACTTAATCTGCAAATCTTTCAAATTAAAAAGTTTAAAGATGATAGGATAGAATATGACACTTTTCAGCACCTTATTGATCAAGACTTGATCAGACTAGGTGTTGAAACTATTGGTAATAGAATAAAGTTTAAGATTGAGGGAAGCGATGAGGATGATTCTGTGACTATATGACACAAACATTAGCAACTATAGGTCATCATAATGCCCCCAATAATTAGAAAAAGCACCCGCATAGTCAGCTATAAAAGAGGGAGGAAAGATACCAGAGGGAGTGTCCCCGAAATGCTGTGTGGTAGACAGTGTTATTAATTAATTACTAGCGCCCTTGGGAAAACTTCAAATTTCATAATTAATGTATTTCATTGTTAAATAATTTACATGAAGCTTATATAAGTATATGTTTGTTAATTGCATAGCTTTTGCTATTTGAATTCGTTGGTTAAAGACATTTATTTATATTGTAAAGTTTAATATTTGCATCGTCGCAAAATCTTTGGTTACCCTCTTTCTATACATTCAGTGAGAAACTTATATATTTTATAGATCATACAGAGACCAACTTAGGAAATTGACAATTCATGTCTATCCTTTTTTTTATGCGTTTTGTTATTTGATTTAGCCATGTGATTATGGATGTTCCGAATTGAGTTTTCTCTTATACCCCAGTCCCACTAAGCCAATCGCACTACGACCGTGGAAAAAATGCAAATTTTGATGATCGTGTAGGTCGCAGTAAGGTCGTTCCACGGTTGTGGTGAGATCTTCAAGATCGTGAAGAGCATGGCCAACTTTGAACATGTTCAATTCAATCGTGGTGCGGTCGTGGCGAAATTAGGTCGCAAAAGAGCTTACCAACCAGAGAATTAAGTTAATAAACACAAAGCTGTAATAAATTCCAGTAATTTTAAGTTTTGGAAGCTCTTTGGTATTTTATTAGGTACTTTAAATGAAAAGAAAAATTACAAGTAACATATCATATTAGTTTAAACGAATAAACACTAGGGACTATATTCGTGAAAAACAAAGCAAAGAAGAACAGACAATTGTGATCTCGGTCGTATATTGGTATGACGTTGGCGTCGTTGTCGTCGTCGTCGTCCGAAAACATTCAAGGTGTTTTCGCACTTTAACTTAAGTATAAGTTAAAAGAAACCTGTGAAATTTAAACACAAGGTTTATGACCATAAAAGGAAGGTTGTGATTGATTTTGGGAGTTCTGGTCCCAACAGTTTAGGAATTAGGGACAAAAAAGGGCCCAAAATAGCATTTAACTTGGTTTTCGTACAAGAACTTTCAGTAAACTGAATTCTATTAAGTTTTAACATAAGGTTAATGACCACAAAAAGAAGGTTGGGATTGATTTTGAGAGTTTTCGTCCCAACAGTTTAGGAATTAGGGGCCAAAAACGGCTCAAAACAAGCATTTTTCTTAGTGTTTGCACAATATCTTTAGTATAAGAAAATAGAAATCTATGAAATTTTCACGCAAGGTTTATGACGACAAAAGGAAGGTTGGGATTGACTTTGGGAGTTTTTGTTTTCTTATAAAGCTGCGCCCTACGGAGCATCTGGTTCTTTTAGTGGCCCAAAAGCGTGGAATTCATTATCCAGTGAAATAAAAAAAATAAAAAAGTATATCTACTTTCTAATACTCTTACAAGTCATTATATTGTTTTAAGTGTCAAATGTATGAGTTAAGCCACAATGTATTATACTATAGGTGTTTTTTATACGACCTCAAGCATTTTTTTGGATCGTATAATGGTATGATGTCGTTGTCGTCTGCGTCGTCCGAAGCCCAATTGGTTTCCGGACAGTTTCTCTTGTTTAAAAAAATAGATCTTAATGATTTTTTTTCAGAAGGGTCAATACCACAAAAGGAAGGTTGGGATCGATTTTGGGGATGGTTGTCCAACCGTTTTGGAATAAGAAGCCCAAAACAAGGATTTTTCTAGTTTAAGGATAATAACTTGTGTATAAGTATTTCATTTGCTCTGAAATTGTACCACAATGTTTAAAACCACAAGTAGAAGGTTTGGATTCGTTTACGGGGTTATGGGTAAAAAATTTAGGAATAAAGGGCCAAAAAGGGACCAAAAGCAAGCATTTTTCTAGTTTGAAGACAATAAATTGTGTGTAATTGTACTGACCTCTCTAAAATTGTACCACAATGTTCCACATAACAAAGGGGAGGCTAGGATTAAGTTTTGGAATAATTGCCCAAATATGTAGGAATTAGTGGGGCCAAAAAAGGGCAAAAAAGAAGCATGTTTCTAGTTTCCAAACAAAAAATGTTTAGGTGAATGAATCTCTCTGAAATTTTTACACAAGGTTCCATGCTACAAGGGAAATGATGGGATTGAGTTGAAGGGTTATTGCTTAAAAAGGGGGTTTCAATACAAAAAAATTAGGGGGGTTAAATTTTTTAAGGGATTCCTTTTTTTCAAACTTTTCGAAATTCGAATTTTGAAAAGTTTCAAGAAGAAGCCTTCAATTGAACATGTTTAACCCCGCCGTATTTTTGCGCCTATCCCAAGTCAGGAGCCTCTGGCCTTTGTTAGTCTTGTATTATTTTAATTTTAGTTTCTTGTGTACAATTTGGAAATTAGTATGGCGTTCATTATCACTGAACTAGTATATATTTGTTTAGGGGCTAACTGAAGGACGCGTCCGGGTGCGGGAATTTCTCGCTACATTGAAGAACTGTTGGTGACCTTCTGCTGTTGTTTTTTTATTTGGTCGGGTTGTTGTCTCTTTGACACATTCCCCATTTCCATTCTCAATTTAATTCAATTGCACAGTATTGTACAGTAGATTTGTTAGATCTCTGGCCACATTTTTTTGGTGACAAAAACCTTAATATGACAAAAATTCGATCACAATCCAAATTCAGACAGTATCAAGCTTGAATATTGTGACCAAATTTGCTCCAACCGTTCAGGGTTGGACCACTGCGGTCGTATAAAGATGTGCCCTGCGGAGCACCTTGTTGTTGTCATTATACTTTGTTTGTTTAGATCTATTGTTTACATTTGTATATTAGTAAATTATTCATTCATGTAGTTGATATTGTATGTAGAGAGCCTTATTGAAATTTGGTTTAATCCTAATGAGTTTTTATTATTATTATTATTATAACTCGCAACTCAACTTTCAAAACTCGCAACAAGACTTTTGTAACTCGCAACTCGACTTTTGTAACTCGCAACTCGACTTTCGTTACTCACAATTCAATACTCGCAACTCGACTTTCTTAACTCGCAACCTGGCAACTCGAAACTCGATAAAAAGTGAATCTCTTACGAATTGTCGAAATGATGTCAGAGGCGGATTAAGGGTGGGGGGGGGGGCGTACAGTCCCCCTTTTTGGAAAAAAAACCCTGCTTGCTTATAAAAAGAATCACCGAAGCTTGACTGGAGTGAGGCCCCTCTTAAGCAGTCAGCGGGCCCCCACTTGTAAAAATTACTGGATCCGCCACTGGATGTCGCCATCAAAACTGTGTCACTTAATAATTGTCTCCGGGTATATTGTTATGCAATCTGTAACTTTACTACAATGGTTCTTTTATAGTTGCCATGGTTAGGGTTTAAGGGTTGTTTTGTTTTAAAGGGACAATAATTTGATGGGTTTTTTTTTTGGGGGGGGGGGGGGGAGTTGACGAATAGATCTAATTATTTTGATCTGTTGCTACGCAAGTTTATATTTCACTACAGCAAAGCTTCATTTTTAGGCAGTTAAGCTGCCTTATGCGAGCACCCTAGATTTGTGTTCTACCCAATAAATGCTGAATTATGTGCCATTGTTATTATCTAGCTGGATGTTATGTTATTTATAACTAATTGGACAGTTTTTTTTTATACTTTTAATTCTTGATTACAAAAAATATGATCAGAAAAAACTGAAATGATCGTAGATTTATCAAAAAGTTTTGAAGTTGCACATAGGAAGTAGGGCACATTAGGAATCTTTATGTAGTTTATTATCCCCTGAGATTTTGACTAAGCTGTCAAAGAACAAATGTATGAAATGTTTAATCGCCGAAATCTCTAACGACAAGTAGTTTAGATTTCAATGGCAAAAGTCGTAGGAATATTGTTTGTCATCAATACGTAGTCAATTACGTCAGTAATCTTAATAAGTTCGACTGATCATGCTGTTGGCGGCAATTTTAAATTATAAGACGAAATTTTTGTATCTTTTCAATTTGGAGGCAGGGGTTCAAATTAGCGGCCTTCCACTAGCGGACATTCGACTTGGTTAAGCTATGCTCGACATTCCCGACTTGAGAGGAAATAAAAAAATAACTTTGCAAACCTTTTTACCAAAGTCGGCTCCTAATAAACGATCTCAAAACTTGTTTTAGCATTACTATAATATGCATGACAGCGATGTTCATTTTGTTCAACCGCTAGCTTTATACAGAAAATCGCCGACAAATAATGTGTAAATTCGAGTAAAATCGTATCTGACAAAAACAACATTGAAAACAAAATGGCTGATATGAGGTACAAATGTAGCACTCCACAGTTAGGTGTGTAGTTTCGCATTTTGGCCCGTGAATTTTTCAAATATGAGAGCTAGTGTGCAATAAAATTCATTTTTGGATAGCTGAGTATTAAAATAGCCTTTGTATTTACATTGTCTTATCGGGGCCTTTTATAGCTGACAATATGCGGTATGGGCTTTGCTCATTGTTGAAGGCCGTACTGTGACCTATAATTATTAATGTTTGTGTCATTTTGGTCTTTTGTGGATAGTTGTCTTATTGGCAATCATACCACATCTTCTTTTTTATTTTTGTATTGGGTTTATATGAACATCGATATTATGTAATAATAGGCTGTTTTCTGTATGACAGTCCGTATTTGCAGGGCCCTACCATACATTGGTCCGGCGATTATTGCACGAACTTTTTGTGATTGGATTTTACGAAAAAATGAGGCGAAAGTCACCCATTTTTTATTTGATCATTAGGAAGATTTATGAAAACAGTTTCTAAAAAGGTATCACGCAACGGCATTGAAATTCTAGTTTGATCCAAATTTAACATGTTAACCCCCCTTTTTGCAATATTTTATGGTTAATAAATGCAGAATGTTGCCATTGATAAACATAAAAGGAATTAATTTTCACTCTTTTAACTTTTGAACATCAAATCTATAAAATATACTGATAACATACGTCTGTACATGTACAACACAAACAGTTAGGTTAATGTATTAGAAATCCAGGAATAGGAGATGATTTATAAACATTTTGTGGCTAATTTTTTACTGTGGAGTGCTACCGGAGACGAAAACTACAATACCGGATTCGATTCCGGAAGCGGATATCGGTAATTCCGGGTTTTGGCGATCTTTGAAATTTTAAAAAAATCAAACAGATGGCAAAATACATCTTTGCATGGTAAATAAATATAAACACTAGAATTGAAAACCAAAAGATATATGTAAAAGAACGAAAGAAACAGAAAATATTTTGTACTGAAACTCAAAATTACTTTTTGACAAATATTAATGTCAAAATCCAATACAATGTGAGTCTTTGTGACAGCTGGGAACAGTATATCTAACAATGTATATGGTCCTGGTGACAGTATAAATTTTCTTTAACAGTAATGAATGTTGGTAAAGCAAGTTAGATGCTTTTAAAGTGTAAAAATATTACTGCAATTTCAATGGGTATCTTTTTCTCAATTTTGATGGGTCAGTTAAAATAGCAGTAAGTTTCTTATTGTACACATAGAGTGCAACTAGATTATATGATATCTGAATGTAAGCAAATCATATGATATGTATGTGGAGTCCTTTAGGGCACTCTACCCCTCCTGTTTGATAACTTTGAAACTGATGAGATCCCCACCTCTCAACCATATATATATTCATATATGGGACTATATAACTGATCAAATGAAAAATAGGGGGAGTCCCTGCAGTCACCCAATCCCTCCTGTTGTTTGAGAACTTGGAAACAGTCGAGATCCCCACCTTTAAAGTAAACCATATATTTTCATGTACTTGTATGGGACAATAGAACTAATCAAATGAAATATAGGGAGAGTCCTACCAATCCTGTTTGATAACTTAGAAACAGATGAGATCTCCACCCCTCAACCATATATATTCAAGTATTGGTCTATATAACAAATCATATGAAATATAGGGGAAGTCACTTGGGTCCCCTACCCCTCCTGTTTGAAAACTTGATAACGGTCGAGATGCAGACCCCTAAACCATATATATTCATGTATGGGACAATATAAAAAATCAAATGAAAAATAGGGGTAGTCCATAGGGTCACCCCACACCCTCTTGTGTGTGTTTTGAGAAACTGTAAAAGATTCAGATATCAACTCCTAAACCATATTATTCATTCCTGTTTGTCATTTTAAAAAGATTGAATGACATACTAGGTCAATATCATAGGCGTCACATATGCATAACACTTTGTTAGAACTAACACCTGTAATTTTATTCCAAACTTCGACATAATGGACTTGGGGTGAAGGTGGGAGTCATTTACATTTACTATGGACAGGTCGGTCAGACCTCACCATTGACCCCTGTAGTAGTAAACATTTGTCTGATTTGTGTCTCATAACTTTTGGAATGTAGAACACAAACTCAGTTTACTTTCCAGGGAAGCAAGTCCATTCATACTTCTACAAGCTCGTACTAAAGAACTAAAATCAACTTGAACTACTAACAGTCAACTAATACCAACAATTACGATCAACTAGAAGAACTGCAATCATTGCGAATTTGTACCACTGCTGACTCAAGACTCATGACCATGAAAAAAGTATACTTGATATATATGTTGCTATTGAAAACCTTGATAAAATATGAATTATTTGCCTTAATGATTTAATTTAATTCATTAAATGAACATACATGTACAATTATATATGAATGTTTAATGTTTGTTCTTTTAAATCTTTAAAAAAAAATTGAAGCAATATTAATATTGCCACAGTTTTCATAATTATGTTTGCCTTGGTTTTTGGTTAACTGCCTACAGTGCTTTAATACAGCGCTTTGATTACTTTTTTATACGACCGTCAAAATTTTGACGGGACGTATTATGTTATACAAATGTCCGGTGTCCGTCCGTCTGTCCGTTTGTCCGGCGTAAACATGTCGGGCCGTAACTTGAGAACGACTTATCCAAATTTCACGAAACTTATTGTAGTTGTTTCTTGTGATAGTCAAATGATCTGTATACTTTTCGGTCAAAATAAGATTAAAACGTTTTGAGTTACGGCACTTTGTAACTAAAATAGGGGTGTGTTTTTTCACATGTCGCACTGTATATCAAAATCATTTTTTGATTATTGCTTTAAACTTTACACACTTCTTAGTTATATTAATTTTAAGATCTGTATACTTTTTGGTGATGATTCAAAATTTCATTTTTGAGTTATTGAGTATTTTGTAAAAAAGGGGGAGGGGATTTTTACATGTCGCGCCGTATCTCAAAAACGATTTATGGTTATTGCTTAAAACTTTACACACTTTTTTGTTATATTAATCTTAAGATCTGTATACTTTTTGGTGATGATTTAAAATTTTGTTTTTCAGTTATTTAGTATTTCGTAAAAAAAGGGGGAGGGTATTTTCACATGTCACGCCGTATCTCAAAATCAATTTATGATTATTGCTTAAAACTTTACACACTTCTCTGTTGTATTGATCTGAAGATCTGTATACTTTTTGGTGATGATTTAAAATTTCATTTTTCAGTTATTTAGTATTTTGTAAAAAAGGGGGAGGGTATTTTTACATGCATGTCACGCCGTATCTCAAAATCAATTTATGATAATTGCTTAAAACTTTACATACTTCTTTGTAACATTAATCTTAAGATCTGTATACTTTTTGGTTTTGATTCAAAATTTTATTTTAGTGATATTTAGTTTTTTTGGGTTCATATGTCCCTCTGTATCTCAAAAACAATATATGGTTATTGTTTAAAACTTTCTCAAAAAATATTTATGATTATTGCATTAAACTATTTATGATTATTGCATTAAACTATCACACAAGACGACAGGCGTATCATGCGCTCATGGCGCAGCTGTTTATTTTAATTTGTACACAATTTACTTCCTGCATTTTAAGTTGCAGAGAGTTAATTTTCCTCATGCTCTGGGCATGTTGTGCAAAATAATTTCTTTCAAGTCTTATCAGCCTATAGTAAAGTTTTAAAAAAAATCCATTTAAAAGAATTGGTTGTCATATTTGTTTTAGCCCACTTTGCTATATTCATAAATTTTTATCCGTTATCATTGTCCGTTTACTTATCTAAAATTGTAAAAACTGTTTTCCTCTGCATACTAATGAGCTTAATTATTTTACCAAACTAGGGAAAAAGAAATCTTCATAGGGATACATAGATTGAACATTTTCTAAATGGATCCACAGAACTCTGTGTCTCACCTGCAGTTGCTGCTGTTAGTGTAAAAGTGTGATGTTGACTATAAAAGTGAGTATATTTATCAGTAAAATACAGAATTTAAAAAATAATATATGTGCATGTATCATACTCCATCCATGAACTATGGATAATTAAAACAATGTTATAGCAATAACTAAAAAATATTCATAGATCTAATTTTAAGGGTTAACTTATTATAGCTCTTCATCTTTTATATACGATTTGGATTTTAAATATTTTGACCACGAGCTTCACTGAAGAGACAAGTTTTGTCGAAATGCGCATCTGGTGCAGAACAAATTCCGTAATAATAACCCTGATTGGTAAGGTTACCGTAGTATTTGATGATTATTTAAGAAAATTGTACCCTGAATTTTATATTTAGATTTCAGCAACAGAATGAAGAATTCCAAGAGTCTAATACGGTTTATTTAACAGGATTTTATCATTGAATCAACATCCTACAAGAATATAACATACAAATAAGTAATTATGTGCAGGGAAGAACATTTAAACAAAACTGTAAGAGACATACAGTGGTGTATTTTTAAAGAGATCGAAAGAACCTGTAATAACTTGCCATGAGTGTATATTTTCCAAACCAGAAGCTCGTTCATAATAATATACAATTTAAATTAAAATTATTGTATGAACATTACAGATAAAGTCTCAAAATAGAAAATTTAGTTTCAAATGAAACATTTAAGTACAAAACATTGAAATAGTCCTTTCCATGTTGTGGGACATGTAGAAAGTTTATGCTTTCACCATTCATGTAGCTCCATATAGAGGAATACCATACCAAAAAAAAACGCATTCGTATCCGACAGCAATCAATCGATAAAAAACACCAATTAACATGACATGAGACAAGCAATGAGAAGGTTCCTACCTTGGTACAGGCGTTTGAAAACTACTGAAGAGCTGTCTTAAAAAGGCATTAAAGTTTTATTTTTATTGAGAAAATATATGTCAAATTTTAATTTTGTTCCCACTAATTTGTCATGTAAATTATTTGATACTCTTATAAGACCTATTTTGACATACAACTCTGAAATTTGATTTATGGATAATTTTCAGTCAGCTTATAGAGCATCTAATAGAGCTGCAGTAAATAATACATTTTGTGATACTCTTGATTAACAGAAAAACATCCCTTTGAGAAGGTTCATTCTAAATTTTGTAAAGCAGTATTAGGACTGAAAAAGACAGCCACTAACATAGGTGCTAGATCAGAATTAGGTAGATTTACTTTGGACTCCTATATAAAAACTCAAACACTCATGTTTTTTTATAGAATAAATTGTAATGATATTAATCCCCTGGTTAAAGAATCTCTACAAACAAACATAAATTTACATTCAGAAGGAATTTATTCTTGGTACTCATTTGCAGATAAAAATTTTAAAGAAATGAAAATAAATCCAGAAAATTACTCTAATAATAATGTACCTTTTAAACAATCAAAAAACATGTTAAAATGTAATATAAAAAAGTGTGTTTCAGAGGAATATGAAAAAAATACTTTAATTAAACTTTCAAAAATGGATTCCTCATCCAAACTTTGTCTTTATGGGAAATTAAAAAATAATTGTCAGTCTGAGGAATATTTAAATTGCAATAATTTTATACATAGGCAGTTACTCTCAAAATTTAGACTAAGTGATCATTCCCTAGGCATTGAATTAGGAAGGTACAGAAACATTCCAAGAGCACAAAGATTATGTAAAAAATGTGAAGTCTTAGATGACGAATATCATTTCTTTTTGTATTGTGACATTAACATATCTTTGCGTTTTAATCTTTTTGTTTATCTAAAAGACTATGTACCATTATTTCAGCATCTTGATGCATTCAATAAACTTAAAACACATTCTAAACCCCATCCCTGAACTTGTTTGTCATATTGGAGTCTTCATTAAACAGTCTTTAGAACTGAGGGAGTCAGACCCGTGTCAGGCAAGGTTATGATGGTGTTTTTTACATACATTTATAATTGAACTCTAATGTTCTATTTTTCCATATATTGTATTGTATTATTTTGTATTTCATTGTATTACATTGTATTTCATTTTATTGCATTGTATAGTATAAAATTATTGTTTCATTGTATTGCTTGACCCTCATGGGTGTAATTTTGCAATAAAGATATTATGATAAATAAATTATTTTTAGAATATTAAGTTGATAAATGGATTAGAAAAAAATCTTCCGTTCTGTCTTTTGCAAGTAAGACCCTTTTCCCTGAGTAATTTGTTTCAAAGTTGATCAACAAATACAACTAAAATCCAGGATGCGAGACATTGATGTACATGACTTTGCTTGTCTTCTTTCTTTATTGTCGTGCCTGTGACATGCGAAAGATACAGATAACAATCATACGGCGTTAGCTATTTGTATTGAGCTTGATATTTTATATGGTAATTGACTTTAACTGGAGGCTTCATACCTTGTGGCTTATACATGTATAACGAGTCTGTATTATGTCTGTTGGCCTTGACCTCATTTTCATTGTCAAGCAACTGCTTGAAAACAAATTTCTATTTTTATTATGTTAATTTCTCACTTACCTATTTGTGAACTACCGAATTGGACTATTTACCGGGTTTGTAATAACATGAGCAACAGGATGGGTGCTACATTTATATGTGGAACAGGATCAGCATACCCTTCAGGAGCACCCGAGATCAAACCCATGGTGGGATTCGTGTTGCTTAGTCATTAGTTTTCTATGTGTCTTGTGAACTATTATTTGTCTAATTTGCACAGGTCATTAGTCAATGTTAAATTTAGGAGATAACTGTATTGTATTTTAAGCTTGGCCTTCGTAAAACGTAGATTTTACTGTCGCAAATTGAGTTTACCTAGCGACGCGGAGCGGAGATAGGTAAACGGATATTTGCGACAGTAAAATCAAGTTTTACGAAGGCCAAGCTTAAAATACAATACAGTTATCTCCATTCTAATGCCACATATTAAAATAAATGTCATTTAATAAATATTTTGGCTTAAAAATGGCATAAATGAAAAAGTCCGCGAAACTGTTGCATTGTATTTAGCATCTAAAAAATGTGACGTCATGTGTTTACTCTGGATGTCAAACATGAATACTAAACATATTTTTACTTTTCGTACGCTTCAGAATGGTTTCTATATAGACTAAAAGAAGATTTTGAGGCTCAAAATGTGAATATCTTGTTTATTTTTTTAGAAATTACATGTCCCAGAATTCAAAATGGTGGCTTTCTTAGTTACGGACTGGTAGAACGTGGAATCTAACCCCTCAAAATATTTATCAACTTCCAATGAAAATTGTCGTTACAAATTAATTGCATTAGAATTAGTTTTTTTGTCTATTTCTTTTAGCAATACTAGTAGATAAAACTAGATATAGTGTATGAAATGATTTTATGATTTAAATGTCTTGTCTAGCAGAGGTCATCTGACGAGTCACCTTGACTTTATTTTTTCATGGTTCATTGGTCAATATGTAATTTTCATTGTTTTTGCTGTTTCTTGTATGAGATAAGCAATATAAAAACTATATTACGTGTGTATAATGATT
Source organism: Mytilus trossulus (assembly GCF_036588685.1). Taxonomy (NCBI): domain Eukaryota; kingdom Metazoa; phylum Mollusca; class Bivalvia; order Mytilida; family Mytilidae; genus Mytilus; species Mytilus trossulus. Next base: position 34,056,287 of record NC_086373.1, read on the forward strand.
GTCAGCTTAACATGTATTTCTGACTTAAATTGGTTTATCTCTAATTGACTTCATTTTCATGGATCTTTGACAATGTGTGATGTATGTGACACCTGTACTTAAACTCTTTCCTTGGTCTATCAGCATAAAATAATTCGTGGATATAAAAGCAGGCGAAACGTTTCAGCTTGAGCATTCTCGTTGCATCTTATAAGTTGTATTTGTCTGAGACATTATTGATTAGAGCTTACAGGACTGACTTTAATTGTTGAGGACCAAGAAATTTGAACAACAAGAAAGAAATAAAGAAAGGTTGTATAAAACATGTTCACGACCAAAAAAAAGTCATATTTACTTTCTATAATATTATCTACAATATGTTCAGTTACTGTTAAATTCTTGTGAAGACTCGATTCGTGTCCATTTCCAATTAAAAAAAATCAAGTGTTAGATCGATTCATAAGTAGAAAATTTGTCTGTAGTTTAGATCTTTTACACTAACCGTGATTTTGAAAGTGCTTTAGGTCAAGGACAAAAATCATTTTTTTGCAATTGAACACTCTTTTACTTGTAACGTAAAAGATGAAGAAAACCGAATAAGACTCCAATTAGTAATAGACTGAAATATCTTTTGTAGAAGTGTTACTGTTTTGTGGAGATTTAACTAACATTTCTTTTCATATTTAGAATTATGTATTTTAATTGGATTCTGCCTTACTGCCCTAAAATTTAGTCCAGCTTTTCATTCAAAATCTACTGCTGTCAAAATTCTTATGCTATATAAAAAAACCACACAAATAACAATACGAAGCAAAAGTTCTATTTTCTTCCCGTTGAATAGAAAATATTAGTGTTGGCAAAAATAAGGAATGGTGTTATAATTTGCAATGATACAACTATAATAGTTCACCAAAGTTTTAGGTAGATATACGCAATTGTAGTCGACTGTACGACCTTCATATAGAGTGAGTAAAAGTCGATATAAAAGGTTAAAACATGTGAAATATGAATATGAAACAATTCATATCAGAATATTAACTGCCTAATGTACATGTATATAACAAAACAATTTACAAACAATAAATATGACCGAAATGAACCAACCACAACCACTTGACTACAGGTTCCTGACTTGATCCAAGGTTAATGTTATAAAAATATCTTGAAACGTGTGCTTATTCTTTTAAATTACTTTGAAATTATTACTGATAACAAACTGTCATGGTATCAAAAGAATCTTTTCTATCTATAGGAGAAACGTGAACTATATTAAAGACGTCATTGCATTTCAAGTGCTACAAGAAAGTATGAAAGAGCAACAGTTTTAATATAGACGACTGCATATATATAATCTACATATTTAGTTCTATTAATAAAACAAGGAGATGTGGTATGCCTCCCAAGTTCTCAACTATCAACAACAGAACAAGGATACTATATAAATAACCATAATGTTCAACGTCAGACGTCGACAAAATCGGTTTAACCCGCCATATTTATATGCACCTCTGTCCCAAGTCGGACAAAGTCATGTTATAGATATGTCTTTGTGTAGTTCTAATAATAAAACAAGGAGATGTGGTATGCCTCCCAAGTCCCAACTAACAACAACAGAACAAGGATACTATATAAATAACCATAATGTTCAACGTCAGACGTCGACAAAATCGGTTTAACCCGCCATATTTATATGCACCTCTGTCCCAAGTCGGACAAAGTCATGTTATAGATATGTCTTTGTGTAGTTATACATTTAGTTTGATGAACGATATTCTGACATTGTGCTTTACATCTAGATGACATCTATTTTTTTTCTCGGAGCTATTCAGAACTTCTTGTATGGTGCTGACTGCTTAATATTGAAAAACTGTATTGGTGACCCCTGTCTGATAGTTTTGTATTTGTTGCTAATGTGATTGAATTTGACTGTTTTTATGACAGCTCCTTTTCCGCCTTTCACATAAATCAACAATGAAAACATCATTGCGCATGGAAAGCTGTAAAAGTCATCTTGATAAGTAGCGAAACTAATCGTCAGGAAAAAAAAACGCACTGGTTTACGCCAAAAACATTGAATAACACCAATTATGACATACAACAAATAACGACAATCAAAAATGAAAAGTCGTGGCTTGAAACAGGTACATAAAGAATGTGGTCATACAGTTCATCAAAAGAATCCTCTTTAATGTATTAATGTGTTGAAATGAAAGAATACATATAGCCATGGAGTTTTAAAATAAAATTCTTGTTTTTATCCCAAACCAACTTATGATATTTGTTGATGATTATTTTTTATTGATTGTTGATTGCTTTATGTCCAGTGGCAAATATTTCACGATGGTTCTGGACGAGAACAAGTTAACAATAAATACAACAGGTACTAGTAGGTCTTGTAATAATAGAGGCCTATCCCGATGATGATCAAGGGGAATTTCGACTTCCACTGGAAAATAAAGGTATATAAGTAAGGGACAGAAATTTTGCCATGCAACAGGAAGAGTTGTTGCAAGGGTTCTTAACATGCAGAGATCCTGTCACTCTCTTTACTCGAGGCGTTGGATTAAACCTCGATATATGCATTTTGACAGGACGAAGCTGCAAACTTGATACATCTTTCACAGCCAGACGGACGCCCCACTTTAACAAGCTTTTTACTGCCGGTCGGAACAGGACCAAGTGAGCATATTTCTATTCCCAACTCACCCTTGGGGCTTATGATGTTTGTGATAGCATAACCGAGTTTTTTTTTATTAGGTCTTGAATTTGACTACAACTTTCTGTACTTAAAAATGATTGAATTTTCAGTACTGTAAAATTACTTAAATTTTCAGTACTGAAAAATGACTGAAATTTTCAGTACTGAAAAATGACTGAAATTTTCAGTACTGAAAAATGGCTGAAATTTTCAGTACTGAAAAATGACTGAAATTTTCAGTACTGAAAAATGGCTGAAATTTTCAGTACTGAAAAATGGCTGAAATTTTTAGTACTGAAAAATGGCTGAAATTTTCAGTACTGAAAAATGACTGTAATTTTCAGCACTGTAATCAACTTTTTCCCAACATTACTGAAAATGATATAAAAATTAATGTACTGAATAGTGATGTTTCCTAAAAGTACTGTTTATATAGCGGCATTTAATGTACTGATTAGTAATGTTTCCTAAAAGTACTGTTTATATAGCGGCATTTAATTTACTGATTAGTAATGTTTCCTAAAAGTACTGTTTTTATAGCGGCATTTAATGTACATGTAAACGCTAGTCAAATTGTTGGTAGTGTAACTGAATACTGCTCCAAAAAATAAATGTGAGTTAGAAAATATGAGTGGTAGCCATGGTAACGGAAACTCTATTTTTTTGTTGTGAATCTTTCCAAAATCAGCTAAATCACTACAATTCAGAGCATGATTATGAATAGAATCAAACATTTATCATTAATTTTCATATGTAACATTGATACAACTTGGTTTAAGCTTAATTTAGTTAAGATTGCATGACAAATTTTGCCAAAAAATGCATATTTGCAACTTTTCTGAGTTTGGGATTTTTGCGAAATTCTCAAATTTTCTCCGGTGTTTTTCCAGAAAAAGGCAAACGTGTACAGCATAGTTAGCACTGTAGTTATGAAGATTGAATACTACTTTACCAAATTAAATTAAAAAAAATGTGTGACCCTTTCTTTAGTTTTAGCAATCATTTTTTTTTTCTTGAAAACGGAGTTATTATTTGCAGAATATTGCAGTTTTAGAGCTGTAATGTACCGAATTGATCCATAACTGATAAGAATATACATATAAGCATAAGATAACTCTAAATTACCATAGTTTAGAGTTGCCGACTTCAATAGTTAACATGAAAATAGATATTACCCAAAGCAACATCTATTTTGAAAATGTATCAATAGAAATTTATGTAAACAAAAAAAAATTAGAGGGTATTTATATTCAAATTGACTGCATGATTTGCTTCACTCACAGTCTTGTCTGTTCTTTCAGATGGTTCAATAATTGTAATATATAATATATGATGTAACATTAGGGTTTGAATCGAAGGTTTGAAAAAAGGGGGTTAGGTTTATTCCAAAAAAAATCAGACATGTAGATTCTTGAAAAGATAACGTTTGGTTGGAGAGCCTGATCATGAAAAGATTTTTGTTAAAATATACTAAAAACATTCATTGTTCATAAAGTATTGTGAAATTATCAAATTTAGTCGTGTGTTTTTTCCGAAAAATGGAAATATGTAAATCATAGCTGGCATTGTAGTTACAACGTTTGTATACTATCTGACCAAAATAAAAATAAAATACAGTTCGTGGGGCTCTCTTGAAGTTTATCCCCATGTTAATGAAGAGTTACTATTTGTTGAATTCTGCTGTTTCCAAACCTTAATAGAAAATACATAGACGCATTAAATTGTTAACTCTATATGGCCTGGGTAATTTTAGTTGTTTCAATTTTCAAAACTATATGGGCCAACTATTTTAGAAAAGCTATGTTATTACCACGTTGATACAGCGAGGTTACTCTTTAAAAAAATGGTTTTCATGAGAAAAAAAGTGGTAGTCTGTTGATTTAAAAGTTAATTGCATCACAGTAGTAACCAATTGTCGAAATCAACGTTATCTTGGCATGGTGTGACTGACAGTAGATGCAGTTATACAACATATTTTCTACGAAACATATGAGACAGTTTAAATTGAACATACGGTCTTCACTAATAGACAGAATGAATTGATTGCCATACAATATGTCAACTTCATTTTCTCCCCTGAGTTTTTAAAAGTTCTAAATACATTTAACAAAGGCTGTCCGTCACAAAGCAAAATGTCCCTAAAGAACAAAGATAAGTCAAATCATGACTGAAGGCAACCAATGTCGAGACTGGTACAGGGAAGTTGTTTTTAAAATATATAATGCTTTATATTTTGAAATTCAGGTACAACAGAACCAGATAGATTTTTTAAGATTATCTCATTTCATAGCGTATGACAAATAGCTAGCCTATAAAAAAAATATTCCTGGTTTCCATTGTGTTACACAAAGTAACACGAGTTGTATACATTCTACTTGTTCTTAGCTTACTTTTTCTTTGTTTGTTTTTTTAGATATAAAACAACGAAAATTGATAGAAGAAAAAAACATTCGTAAGAAGGTAGGTACTAGAATATTTATTTACGAAGGCTTGACAGGATGTCATATGTATTCAATCAACGATTAAAAACAACAATGTATTTTTTTATTGCTTCAATTGATGAGTTTGGATATCCTTTCGATAGCGTTTACCTCTTTTTCACTGTGTTGGTCAAGAACTATTTCATTATATATTGTGTTTCTGTTGTTATTTTTTATCACGTTTGACTGTTTTGTATTTATATAACATCATATTATGGACAACTGAACATTCACGAATTTAACATAACGTATTATTAACAATATATAAATACTAGTCTTTTCTTTCTCATGATCTCACAGAAAATATTCATCCAGTGTTAACAGTCCATTTGTCAATTTCCGATTTGATTCTGTTATTACACACTTTTAAACAAATTACTTCCCTTTGTCAATGGTAGACTGGTTCCATACCGGACGAAATTGGCTTTATCCAAAGCAGAGTATGATGAATTGTAAGTGATGTATTGGCGGTTTAACTAATTTTTCTTAAAAAATAATTTCTGATGTCAAAAGTATTTAGATTAACAAAACAACAAATTAATGTAATTAAAAGAATTGAAAGAATTGAAAGCCTTACATATTACTCACATTATATACAGGTAAATTTGTTCGTTCTGCTAGCTCTCCATCATAAATGAAAATTAATGTCCCTCATAACGGAGAGAACTGAAAGAGGGATCTCTAATTGCAGGGTCAATACGAGAATTGGTAAATAGCCTATTCATCAGGTGGAGTACTAAAGTGTCACATATATACGAACAAACAAAATAAGAAATCCATTAGTATCCTCTATCCTCTGAGGTAGACGTATACAGAGACATCAATCTATAAATTGTTATCCAAAAGTTATTCGGAGACAGTATCTAAAATATGTTACTTATTACATATCTTGAAGAAATTAAATCAATATCTACAAAACAATTAATAAAATTAATATTGAACAAAATAGAAAACAAAAACCAGTGTTCAACGCTAGATCATAAAACACTATTTAAAAATAAACTTATATGATTTTGAAGCTTACTTTGTAAGAAATACGATAGTTGAATCTGGGTCACAAATGTAAAAAAAACAGTTTATCTTAAAAGATTTTTAACATATCATTGGCAATTAGCTGTTGTTTCTTTAAGGTAAATCTTGAACACAGTAAGAATGATAATTAGAACTGTAACTGTGAAAACATCGTCACTTAAACAGAACACTCTAAAGAATTTCAAGAATCATTCAGAAAACAAATCGAATTAGTTGCAAAGTTAGAATTAAGAATGTGCTGATTCTATCATATAGGAGCAAAATATATAGTTTATGAACACTAAAAGCCTTCAAAATATATGCTTCTTAAACAAAAGACTCAATTTTTCTAAATTTAAAGTTAGAGTAAAGTAAAAGAAAATATCACAACAAACAAATTATTCGTGTATATGATATATTTCTAGCAATGTCGTAAACTGCAAGAAAACTTAATGATTTACACTTATTTCGCTTGGAAGAATTGTACGTTTGGATACACTATTTCTTAAATTAGAAAAATATTTCAATACAAACAATAATCAAATAATCAAAAACACTTATTGTTTAACAAAAAAAAATTGTACTTGGTGCACATTCTACTTCGATTATGACCATTATGCACTTAAATATCAATAATAAAGAATGCATTGCGACATGTTCGATTTTGTATTGTTTAATTAAAAAGACACTAATAATGACGTCCCATTTAAAACGATTTGATGAACAAAATATGAAACAGAGAGAACCGCTTTCGAGTGAAATAAAGATAATGCCTTTTTAGTATGACTTTGAAACATGTGAGTTCTACAGAATAATTTGGTTTCATATGTGTCATACCACCCATTTAAAAGTCCCTATCGTTCAACCAAATTTTTCAAATTTCCACAGCTTTCTAAATATTTTAGCTTAAGTTTAATTTCAATGAAAGTAGGTATATCATGAATCGTACATGTATCAGCTTTCTATATGCTAATTTTCAACAGATGTTTAAAGTCGTATTACAAAGAAGAGGTCTTCCAAATAGAGGTACCACTAAAAATAACCTCTGGTTTTATGGAAATCTTAAATTAGTATACTATGGAGTGCATTAATCCTCAATTTTGAATGCAAGCTCATAAACAAGAAATTTTTTGCTCAAAACGGTCTTAATATATTTCTCTTTCACCAAAAGTTTCATTTCTGCCAATTTGTTGATTATTTTAAGTTAACGTGACATCAAATGCACTATTTTTGGTCCGAGTACGCCTAGTTTCACATACGTTCTAAATTGGAGGGAGTAATTGGTGGTGTGACACCTTCATACCATTGATAACATCTACATTATTTATTTTTATGTTCTAGTTCATAACTTTAAGCGAACTTAAATTATTTACAAATTAAACTTTCAACAACTTAGTATGGGATCATGTCGCCTGATAGTCTGCAGCAAAGATTTAGTTTTATTAAAGACAAATTCAATATTCCTAATGTGCATCTGTAACTGTCTATATAGGCCGCTGCAAGTAACAAACACAAAATCCAATCTACAAAAAAACAGTTGTCACTATGTACATCTTATGAATAAAATTAAATATCTTCTTACACACATTATTATTCATATTAAAATAACACAAGAAAAAAAAATTAAGTCGGCTAACAGGGTGGGATACTTTACTGCACCAAAAGCGAACACCAAATGACAATATCCTAATTTCATACAACCGCCAAAAGTATCGAAGAAAATATTTGAACTGACCTTTATCAATTTTTATTGTCAGTTCCAACTCGACCTATGACAAATAATGAAACTATTAGATACTTTCCACATGTGTATAATTATAAACAAATACACGTGGTAATATTTACATACCGTTGTACATAACTTAATTTGATATATGATATCCATGAAAGCAACACGCTTAGACTATTGCATGGTGTCGCTATCAAAAGGCTATCCACTACACTTTCCTAAAAAATATCAATACAGTGATGAGTAGATATAATTTTGAACACATCTTACAAAAAAATAACATATGAAATATTTCAATTTGTTTTAGTGTTTTACAATTAATGAATTATATCTACACGTCCTGTAATTCAGCCACAACAGTACACGTCTGATGCTAATTGACTGTGTTCAATTCAAATAAAATAACAATGAATATGATTGTGTTGCTTATTTGTAATAAGCAATATGAAATACATGTAGTTCAAAACCATGAAAAAGCAAAGTTATGCAAACCGAAATTCCTATGTAGTACTTTGTGAGTGCAAATAGACCAATTTAGAGTTATGTCCATTCACAGTGAAGGAAGAAATGGAATCCGCATGCAATGTTGCCATGGTTTTAACTTACTAATCATTAGCTCCTATCTGAATATGGTTCCAAATAAATGTTATCTTGATTAATTTTCGAAGTTTATACGGCTAAGCTTAGCCTGATTTGCCTCAAATCTCCTTCAGACTTCCGTACTAAGCCGAGGAATTAATTTCACTTCTTTAACGTGACTTTCGAACTTTTTTTTATTAGTCTGGATTCATCTAAAGTTCACATAAATTAAAAGAAAATCTACAATATGTTTCAAAATTTTCTATTTGCTTACTCCTATACAGTTTTTGATAATTTAACATGTCTTATGTTTGAAGTAAATATATCAAATATATTAAGGAATCCATTGTAGGTGGTTACTTCGATTATGACCGTTATGCGATTAAATAGTACGAAGAATGATTACATTGCGACATCTGAAATTTTGACGTGTTTAATTGAAATGACGCTCAGATTAACATTTTCTGTAAAACTAGTTGATGCTCAAAAACATAGAAAACAGCCTTCGAGTGATTCAAGATAATAAATTTTTCAGTTTGAAACATATGAGTTCTTCATGCAGTCAATCTAATTAAAAACCGATCTCTCATCTCTCCCGTTTTCTGATCTGTCGCGTGGGAGATCTAACGAAACCCGCTTTGTGCTTCCATTTTTTCTTGGTTAATAAAAATACTTTGTTTTTATGATTTATAAATAAACTCATCATAGATACCAGGACTGAATTTTGAATATACGCCAGACGCGCGTTTCGTATACAAAAGACTAATCAGTGACGCTTGAATTCAAAAAAGTTTGACGGGCCAAATAAAGTACGCAGGCCTAGAAAGGCCAAATAAATTTGAGTACTTCTTTGAAGAGTTTTATGTTGATATACATTCCTCCTCTATCCATTTTTCGAAATCTTTGATTGTCCTAGGTTTTTTTAAGAATGATTTTAATAACCCTTTTCATCAAAAACATTTAATTTCATCGATCTGTCAGTAAGACTGTTTGTGTATTTAATTTTGTTTTTGTTGTCATTGAAACAGACGTTTGACCGTATATTTAATAATATACATCTATTGACTGGGTGTGAGGATAATAGCAAGTTTGTTGTCCCTGAGGTACCATATATTGCTCGAGGCAAAGGCGAGAGCAACAGTTGGTATGAGAAAAGACAACAAACTTGTTTTTACCCGCACAGCCAGTCTTTAGGTGTTTTATTATACTGAACAAGACAGCCATTAAGTGTTTTATATATATACCAAAATACCAAAAAACCGTTTTCTAAACGTGTATTTATATCATCTGAAAGAAAACAAAAATGTCACATAACTTTATATGCACATGATGAACTATACTTTTTTTATAATTCGTTTTGTATTAATGAATATTTCATTAATTTCAATCAAGACTAAAAATACTTGTTATAAACTTTCCGTGCTTATTAAAAATTCTAGCTAAAGTACACCAAACGCAAATTCACTTTTAATATACGGAGAGCGAACCCGTATTATGAATAATGTACTATATTTTAGATCTTTAAAAAATTCCCCATGAAGATTTTTTTTTCTTGTTTATAATTGCTTCTTGTAAGTGAAATTACAATCAACACAAACAGATCCCACCGTTTACAATATTAGAGGGAGTTTGACATTGCAAAGCATACGCAACTAAGCAGAATAGTCAATGACATCATTATCGTCCAATGAAAAATAAGCATGAAAAAGTACTGGAAAGATGATCATGGAACTATTCACCGGGGAAATAGTCTTTGAAGTTATTGACTGGCAAATGGTTTTCTGGAATGAAATAGCACAACTGTTTCAATACTTTTAAGATAGAAAAAACATACTGAGGTAAAATAACAGCTTCCGGAGCACCTGAGATCACCCCTAGTTTTTGGTGGGGTTCGTGTTGTTTATTCTTTAATTTTTTGTATGTTGTGTCATGTGTACTATTGTTTTTCTGTTTGTCTTTTTCATTTTTAGTCATGGCTTTGTCAGTTTGTTTTAGTTTTAGGAGTTTGGCTGTCCCTTTGGAATCTTTCGTCCCTCTTTTATCATATGTATGTATATACAATAAAAAGGGTCAACAGTTGCGCCTTGACAAAAACAGAATCGATGTATGATATGACGAAAGAAAAGCGCTATTGAACAACGTAGATACTCGCAAGCTAACCGGCTGCACAGATAAACAATTGAAGATAAGATGTAAGGTATAACAAATCTTACAATAGTAAAACAACATATAATTTATTTCAGTTTGATTTGTTTATAGCAATGATAAGTATATCTACACGTCTAAGTATTATATTTCTACAAAACATTATCAAAAAAAACCTTCTGAGACTGAATGAGTCACAGTGTTTTATTCAAAATAAACAAACTGTTACATAATTTTATCGAAGTATTATCTACCTGTATTAATCGGTCAGAATCATTTTGTAACCATTGCGTGTACAGATTTCTGCGTAGTACTGATTTACCGAAACGAAGGAATGCTACTACAATTTAGACCGCTAAAAAGTATAAATGAATATTCCCATCTTAATGCCTTTCATATCTTGTACTGCTGTGTCGTACTAGATAAAAACTGACAATGAAAAGTAACACCCAGCCACCAAAAGCTTGATTTTAGTCGAGCTTAGCTATATAGGTGGCCGAGTGGTCAAGCGCGCCGGTCATAGTGCATTGAGATTTGGTGCCACGACATCTCAGTAGCAATAGCTCGACTAACAGCATTAACAAAACAGATCTTACATTGTTGGGATGTTATTAAGCGTCTTGATAGCACCACAACAATGTTAGATTTTTTCTCTTTTTCGCCGAGATTCCAACTAATGCTACTGAGATATTGTGGCACCGAATCGCCTTGCACTTTGCTCGGCGCAAAAGAGCATTTGAACACATAGGCTTGATTTTTTTGGGTTTTTCAGAGGGCAAATCTTGAACAGCATTAGATGAATAATTGGAAACTCTAACTGTGAAAAAAACGTCACGTTATTTAGGGCACTCTAATGAATTTTGAAAGAAAATTCAGAAATTAAATCTTATTAGTTGGAAAGCAAGAATTTAAGTAGAAATATAATCAGAATAAAGTTACTAATTATTTCATTAATTATTTATAAGCAATTGGTGGATTTATTATCATAGGGCAAAATTTATAACTAATTAACACTAAAAGCGTTCGAAACGTATGTTTTTTTCAACCAAGGACTCAATTTTCCAAACTTGCAGTATAAGTAAAAGAAAATCGCAACAAACTAATTATTCTACTCTATGCCAATTTTTTTTCTTTTTAAGACGTATATATTTCAAACAATTTCTTAAACTGCTAGAAATCTGGTTGTTTAATGCCTGTTTTGCTAGGGAAAATCGTACATTAATATACACAACTCATCAAAATGGAAAATTCTTTCAAAAGGATATTCCAGATACAACATACCAAAGACTTAAAATAAACTGACTGTTTATAAAAAAAAAAACACATTGTACTTGGTGTATCAAATTACTTCGATTTTGACCATTATGCACTTAAATATCACAAAGAATGAATGCATCGCGACATGTTCTATTTTGATGTAATTAATTGAAATGACGTTCCATTTGAAAAGAATTGATGACAAAAATAAGGAACATGAGATAATCTCTTTCGGTTTTAGTAAGATAACAAATTTTCAGTATGACTTTGAAACATGTGAATTCTGCTGTATAAGTAAGCTTGATTACCATAGATAACATCATAAGTGTAAATAAGTTGTAATAAGTTTCTTATAAATTGTTATCTCTTTAATATGTTTGCCAAGGGTATCTGTTAATGGTAAACTTTGCGTTATATACATACATACTAAAGAAACCTGAATTAATACTTTTTAGGTGGAGCAGGATCTGCTTATCATCCGGAGCACCTGAGATCACCTCATATTTTGGTTGAGATTTGTGTTGCTTAGTCTTTAGTTTTCTGTTTCATCTGTACTTATTTGTCTGATTGTCGTTTTCATTTTAGCCATTGCATTGTCAGTTTATTTTCGATCTACGAGCTTGACTGTCCCTCTTTTGCACCTCTTTTTCAATAGATTAAGTCATTTTATATAATGTCTTAATATCGGTTAAACGAATATGTCAGTAAAGAACTCATAACACGAACAACCATCGTAAGTGTTTATCAAAGACCTTTGATAGGTTATGTCACGGTAATTGAATTTTCCAACCCGCATCATAATATTTGTATGACATGGTAGACTAGTGCGAAGGGACACAACGCTGGTAACATTAAAGAAGGCACGAAACCTAACGCTTTTTGCAAAGACGAAAGAGAAATTCTGAAATCGATATGTTTTCCGAATTATTCTAAACCAAAATCCAAGCGAATGATTGTTAAGAAGGTTAAAAATCTTTGGTCTTCGTAGATAAAAAAATATGTCTTTATGATTTCATAAATTAAGTTATTTTTATCAAACCTTCTACATATGTTTTGTGTCCGTAAACATCCTCCCTTTATACATTTTTAATTTTTCTTTTGATTTACCTCATTCCTCTAGATAATTAGTTTAATGGCCCCTTTTCATCAAATTGATTGTGTTTTGTTGATCTTTCTTTTGAATTTTGTATAAAAAGAGACGTTTAATCGTAGATTTAATAACAGCAACTTTATTTATTTATATGCAGTAAATACGATTTAATAGTCGCGCCAAAAAAAACCCTGATTTGATACATATTATCAATGAAAGCAACAAGCTATTGCATATCTTAAATACACGGAAGCAAAAAATAGCTGCACAGACATACACAAACTAAAACACTGAAGATTAGATGGACTGCATAACAAATCTTTCAAAAGTAAAATAACAAATGAATTATTTCAGTTTGATTTAGTGTTTGTTTATAATACCGATAAGTATATATACGTCCTAGTATATGTCTACAAAACAAACAAAATAAATTTCAGAAACTAGATGAGTCACTTTGCTTCATTCATGATAAACAAACTATTATATAATTGTATGGTGGTATTGCCTACCTGTATTTATCGGTATGAATCATTTTAAAGTGCACAGATTTTCCTGCGTAGTAATGATTTACCGAATCGAAGGAACGGTATTAAAACTCTGACAGCTAAGAAGTATAATTATACGAGGCTCTATAGAATGAACGTCACTTTTTGGTATCTTTTGCCTTTCTTTGTTTGTATTACCAATGTTATTTCAACTGATCGGGCGGAGCTTACGTTTTAATTAGCATGTGGACAGTCTATTTGAAGATGTGTGTGATAAGGATGATTGCCGTTATAATTAATACTGATTTCTAATCACTAATCAGTGTCATCGAAGGAATTTACAAAAGAATGACTAGACACTTCATTGATGAGTTTACCCAAAAACACCTATCTATAGATGGACTGGTTTATTATGAGCGAACAGGTTAGACTCCGCCCAGTCAAGTGAAATAAATTGAGTAATACTATCAGCTAACGATTCATCAAAATGTAAACAACATTTTGATATCAATACATTGGATGGTCAATATTAAAATGTTATCAGGATACAGGGATAATACTGTAATAGTCGACTAATATTTATTTTCGAACGTATCGATTGATTGATTGATTTATAATGCCATTTTCAGCACTATTTGATATATCGTTGCGACCGGTTTTTATAAATGGCGGAAAATAGAAAGAATAACCAATCTTTTAGATAGAAACTGGTAATCGTAGTTGATTAGCGATTGATCGCAATTCCATCGTGAAGAGCGATTTGGTGCCACGCCATATCAGCTGCAAGAGTTCGAATCCCGGCAAAATAAGAACCAAAGATTTGACTTCGCAAATTTACAGATGCAACATTGTTGAAGTGTTATTTAGGCCGTGTTCACATTGACCTAAATTCGGTGTTGTGTTATTGTAACTCACACGTTAACTAAACAGAATTGTGTTCCCATTGATAATCATGTTTTGTCTACACACAGTCGATACTAAATGTAGGCCTTTTGTAGGTTTAGTGTACACAAAACTAGTCATTTAGGACATTAGTTTAACCGTGTTGATATTTAAAGAATAAAATTGATAATTTCAACAAGTATTGATAAAGTTCTTTACAGAAATTGTTGTCTAAAATGTATAATATGTTTATTTGTTTAAAAAAAAATTAACGTACTTTATTTACCCCTGATCAAGACTCAAAGCAGCATCATTGCCAAACCAATAAGGCAGCACTCATTGATTTTCGGGGGAATTGGGGGGGGGGAGGGGATTTGCTATGGAATTTTTTGGAAAAAAAGTAGTTTCCAGGTTTTGGAGAAAAAAAAATATTTTTTTTACACTGATTTTTTTTTTTTTTTTTTACGCTCTCAGCTGCCAATATATTTCATGCTAAAATTGAAAGAAAAAAAGTGTTTTCGACTTGTCACCAAAATTTGTCGTGAAAAAATCCATACCCCCCCCCCCCCCTAATTACGAAAATTAAATAGTTGCTGTCTAATTCATTTGAACAGGTCTTCCCGAATCAACTTAACGTACATAGAAATATGCGCCACTGGTTTTTACTCAAATAACGATTCACGCATATATGCAATTACTAAAAAAAAGTGTGGAGTAAATGATATGTTTGTCTAGTATCTCAGATCCGTTAAATTACCCTTGAAATAAAAAAAAAAACATTACTCTCTTCCTTTGCCAAATACATCTTGGAGAAGAAATATCATTTGAGACAAACAGAAAAGATAAAAATGTAGTGATCCCTAATATCTAAATCCTTTTTTTCGTCTGTAAGCACGCTGCTGCAGCCTACGTTTTCTAATGCGCAATTGAGACATCTTAAGTTTATTTAAACTACTGCAAATCATCAAAAGAACATTCCCCATTTCCATTCTCAATTTTATTTCATAAAGGAGCAACCACTCAACTTCAAAATGGGGGGTGGTGGTGGGGGGCGGGCGATATCTGAATCAGAATTTTTTTAGCGCGAACTTTTAAAAAACAATCTCAATATTTTACTCTATAATTTATGAGCTTGATTCAGAATATTTATTTTCATCATCTGTGTGATCAGATTATTTTTATCCAAATGGGAATCGGAATATCTCCATCCCCCCTTTTTGAAGTCAAATGGTCGTTCCCTTAGTGCTACAAAAGTTGTCCGAAAACTTTGCATTCGGTTCTACGTAATGAACATAATTTTAAATGACATATAGTTTACAAGTGTGAAAAAATTTTATGAACATGTAATTAAACAAGGTGTATAGATGTGAACAAATTTAATGTGAAACCAGTGTCCATTACATTAAACTAATTGTAAACATGTTTACTGTACACGGCGTTTGGTGTGAACACGGCCTTAGATGAATTACATCTACATTGTTCAGCTGTTATTAAGCTTCTTAAACACCACAATAATAATATAAGATTTTTCCCTTCCTAAAATTGCTTCCTAATAGAAAGTTAAAATGTTTTAAATCACCCATGACAATTAAAGAAATAGTACTTTATGAGTTTGAATATCCCCTCGGTATTTCACCGCTCGTTCACTATATTTCTCCACAAATTCTTCGTTATTTTTGTATATCTGTTGTCCTTTCTAGATTTCGTTTTGACTGTTTTGTGTTAATATATTATCATAAGGAAGTAAGATATATATTTAGGACAACTGTACGTAGTAAAAAACTAAAACCGAGGGAAACGCATTAAATATAAGAGAACATCGACACAACACTAAAATTTACCACTCACAGAAACGGACCAAGCATCAGACGAAATCCCATAAGAAAAACAAATATAACATCAAAACCAAATCAATGAATTTGGGATAGACAAGTACCGTAACACGTCTAATGTGAATTTACACTCAAAAATAAGAGAAAAGAAACGACGCAACATTAAAATGTAACACACACAGAAACGAACAATAATATAACAATGGCCACATTCCTGACTTGGTACAGGGCATTTTCAAAGGAAAAATGGATTGTTTAACCTAGTTTCTGTGGCATGCCAAACCTCGCACTTTAATGGCAATGTTAAATATAATATTGACATGACAACATTATATTACAGGACCACAATACAAATAAATAGGAAAACGTATTAGACAAAGAAACACATGCTTAATAGATTTCAAAAAGCATCAGGTTTAAAATTCAATACGCCAAAAACGCGATTCGTCCACACAAGACTCACCAGTGACGCCCAGATATAAAAGATAAAAAAAAGTACAAAGTTGTACAGAACTGAGGATCAAAAGTTGAAAAAGGTTGTGTCAAATACGGCTATGTTTTTAAGCCAGGGATAAGACAATCCTTATTATTCAGAACAATTAATGCTATTGCAAACAGTAAATTTTATCAAATGAATATAAAAGATATACATAATGAAACTGAAGTATTTAAAACTAATTACAGAAAACAAAACCCGAATACATAATGCAAAGACCAACACAGAATAGACACACGCGACTCAGTCCAGGCCTCAACGCAATAAATCATAAAAATGACGTCACATACGAAGTGGTGAAAAGGCACAAAAATTACGTCACATTTGAATTTATGAAATTTCATAAACAGCACAAAAATGACGTAACATATGCAAAAGCTATATCTCAAAAGTAAGATAGAATTAGGATTGATTTAAGATTATAATAGAATTAAATACTGATATTACATTTAAACACAATGCATATTGCAATACTTATTAATAGCAATTAACTAAAATATACCAGTTTAACATAATGAATAATAAAAAATATAGGAGTATTAGTCTTCTTATCTACTAGTTATTTTTTTAGCAAATACTCATCATAAATAAATTTATCTATATCTACAAAACAGTTAACAAAATTAATATTAAACCAATAAAAATAAATTCAATAAGCAACGCTACATCATCAAACACGGAGTTTGAAGCCTACTATTTAGAAAATACGATAGTTTGATATAGGTCAATAATGTCAAAACAAAATTTTATCTTCCAAGGATTTTTAACATACCAATGGCAATTAGCTGTTGGTTTTTCAAGGCAAATCTGAAACTAATGAATGAATGATTAAAATTGTAATTTTGAAAACATCTTCACGTTTGCAGGACACCCTAAGGAATTTTAACAGAACATATAGAAATCAAATTACATTAGTTGCTAAGTAAGAATTTATGTAGAAAATATCCTTATACATTTTCGCATTTAACGTAAAAAAGTATAAAATTAGTGAACACTAAAAACCTTCAAAACATATTTTTTTCTTAAACCGAGGACTCATTCTTTTCAAAATTTTAAGTTAGAGTAAAACAAACAAAAATATTCATGTTGGTGACAATTCATTTTTTAACAATTTTATAATATTTTTTCAGTAATGTCGTAAACAGCAAGATGAATAATTAACCAGTTTCGCTATGGAGAATTGTACGTACAGAAACACTACTCCTTAAAATAGAAACTTATTTCAAAAGGAGATAGCTGTTACTATATATCAAAGACTCAAAAACACTAATTGTTTATAAAAAAAAACATCTCTACATAATCTGTGCACAATTTTACTTCGATTATCACCATTCTGCACTTATTTATCACGAAGCATGAATAATATCAACATGTTCGATCGTTTAACTGTTGAATTGAAAGGACGATCTTAATCAAATGTAACGTGTCGAGAGCATGGTTATTTTGTCTTATGTAGACGAAACGCGCGTCTGGCGTACTAAATTTGAATTATCATCCCGTACCTTTGATAACTATTTACACCACTGGGTCGATGCCACTGCTGGTGGACGTTTCGTTTCCGAGGATATCATCAGACCAGTAGTCAACACTTCAGTGTTGACATGAATATCAATGTTGTGGTCATATTTATAAATTTCCTGTTTACAAAACTTCAAATTTTTCGAAAAACTAAGAATTCTCATCCCAGGCATAGATAACCTTAGCCGTTTTTGGTACAACTTTTAGGAATTATGGATCCGCAATGCTACTCAACTTTGTACTTGTTTGGCTTTTTAAATATTTTGATATGAGCGTCACTGATGAGTCTTATGAAGACGAAACTCGCGTCTTTTAAATCATAATCCTGTTACCTGTGATAACTAATTATGTAATTGCAAAGAATATATGTTAATGGGAAATCATGCGTTATATATATACATACTAGAAGTAACTCGCGAGAAAACGAATATGTCCGTAATGAACATTTTCTTAGATCTCAAACAACCATTGTAAGTGTTTATCAAAGACATTTGATAGGTTCTATCACGAATATTTGAACCTTCCAACCCGTATCATAATATTTGTATGACATGGTATATGCAAAGGAACACCACTATAAAAACATTTAAAGGAGGCATACAATATAAGACCGATGGTAAACACGGAAGGGAAATTCAGAAACCAATATGTTTTCCGAACTATTTTTTAACAAAACCAAAATGATTGATAGTAACGTAGGATAACAACTTGTTGTCTTTGTAAATAAAAATATCATTTATTATGATTTATAGATTTTAGTTCTATTATCACTCCTTTTATATAAGACTTTAAATTTTTATTTTCTCATAAATCCATCCTTTATCCATCTTTCATATTCTTTTGGTTTCCTCATTCTTCGAAATAATTATATTAATGATCTCGTTTCATCAAATTAATTAGGCTTCATTGATCTGTTTTTTTAAATTTTGTTTATGTTGTCATAAACAAGAGACGTTTAACCGTAGATTTAATAACAGTATCTACATTATTTATGTAAATAGGTTTTAATAGTTGTGCCCTGAATAACACTGATTTGATGTATGATATCAATAAAAGAAACTAGTTATTGCATAACGAAGAAACTCGGAAGCAATCCCGCCGCACAGATATAAACTAAAATTGATAAAACAATTGAAGATTATATATAATTTACAAAAGTAGAACACCATCTGAATTGTTTCAAAGTGATTGAGAGTTTGTCATATTTAGAGTTTGTAAACTTATATCTTCATTTCCTGTTATTTACCCACATAATAAAAATACGCCAGATGCTAATAGATATAGGAAGAATTGGTATGAGTGCCAATGCGACAACTCTCAATCGAAGTCCCAATTCATATAAGTAAACCACTATAGTTCAATGTACGGTTATATAATTCTTTGAGCATTTTTCATTAAACTTTTGTGCCTGATTATAATAATATCTGTTTAGTATTTTTATAAATTTCTGATAAGACATTGAGAAGTTATTGAACTTAATTCTTTGAAAACGTGACGTGCGTATCATGCGCTCTTGGCGCAGCTGTTTATTCGTATTGATTCGCAGTATTGTCTGTTTGTTTCAATTGATGACTTTGAATGTCGTTTGATATCTCTCACCTCTCTATCAATGTGTTGCTCCAGAAATACTTCGATCCTTTTTTTTTATTTTATGTATGTGTGTGTCTAGCTTTCATTTTTGAATGGCGTTCATTCTGTCATTACCAACTAAGATGCATGTTTTGCCCAACTGTACATATACGAATTAAATTAAATGTATAATGAAAAAATACAGAAGTATTGGTATCGTTCTTCTCATCTTCTTACAGCAAAGATTTTTATTCATCGTATTGAGTAGTACTAAATTGTAAGACACATAAGAAGCGCATATCATTTGAGGTGAATGTATAAAACGACACCAATCTATTCATTGTTACAAAACATGTATTTGGTATTTAAATTGTGTAACATATTACACATCTCCAGTAAATTGAATTGATATCTACAAATAAAAAAAAAGATTTAACAAACAAAAAACAATTTCAGTTATCAAAGCTAGCCAAAAAATACTAAATAATTTTGAAGCTTACTTTGCAAAGAAGAGACAATATTTTATTAAAGTCTCACCTCAAACAAAACATTTTCATAATATAACAATTTCACATATAAAACAAGAGCCCCTCAAAAAAGAGTTAAGAAAGACTATAAAAATTATATATAAATTCACAAATATATAAAAACACATAAAATATAAAACATTAAACATAATTAAAATAAAAGATTATACATTTTCAGCATGTCTTTAATACATGTGAGTTCCACAGTATAAGTCGGCATCTTCTTTTACCATAGATAACATAAAAAAACTGAATACGATGTCATAAGTTTCGTGAAAATTGTTATCTCTGTTATATGTTTTCCAAGTGTATTTGTAAATGAAAAATTTCTATTATATATATATATATATATACATACTAAAAGTAACCAGCAATAATACTTTCAATAGATATTTGTGAATACAGCAGTCATTTTTTTTTATTTATTAATATCGGTTAAACGAATATGTCAGTAAAGAAGTTATTCTCATATCTCAAACAACCATCGTAAGCGTTTACCAAAGACCTTTGATAGGTTCTATCACGAAAAAAGAATCTTTCAATCCGTATCATAATATTAAAATGACACGATAGAACGGACACAACGCTCATTAGATTAAAGGAAGGCATCACATCTGACACCAATGGTAAAAACGGAAGAGAAATAAAGACAAAATGTGGTTTCCGAATTATTCTTAAACAAAACCCAAAATGTATGAGAATTACGAAGGATAACGCCTTTTTGTCTTCGTAATTAAAAATATCTTTTTTTATGATTTTATAAATTTTAGTACTTATAATCAATACTTTTACTCATTGTTGACGGCCGTACGGTGACCTGTAGTTGTCAATTTCTGAGTCATTTTGGTCTCTTGTTGAAAGTTATCTCATTGGCTATCATACCACATCTTCTTTTTTATAAGAACGTATACAATTTCCAGGGCAATATTGCGTCAGAACCGCTATTGCCTTAACAATATTTAATCGGCTTGGATTTAACTGTTTTAAGACCTCCTTCCCAAAAGAAACTTATAGTAGTTGAAACCCATATGAAATAAAAAGGACGGGTATATATATGATTATGTTTATTTGGTCTATGCCATGACAACAGTTACAGAAAAAAAACAAGTTTTGCATATGCATGTTTACCATTCATGGTATAATTCCAGCAGAAGAGATTTTTTACCTACCTCCTAATAATCATCACTTTCAAATATTTGATAAAGATAAATTCAAAAAGCGCGTTGGATTCTAGCCATGTGATCATCAGTGTGTTAAGCATATTGTGTTGGATTCCCCCTTCCCCCTTTTATTGTGACTCTCCTCGCATACTTCAAACAGCGGGATTTTCTTTTAAAAGATTTGGCTCGTAAAACAATGTTAGTCTATTAAGGTGGTACCCAACACTTTCACTAAAATTAATTTGGCTCGTTTAATTTTCATAAAATTTTGACAAAATATTTACTTTGACCCTTTATCAAACATATAAAAATTTCAAAAACTTTGAACCAACCGTTTTGTCAGAAAAAATACACTGGTTATATAGCAGTTTGACAAACACCAGTTTTGATCATTGAGAAGCTTAATATTTCTCTTACAACACAACGTTATTAAAACGTTTAGCTGACTTTACAGAGTTATCTCCCTGTAGTGTTGGGTACCACCTTAAATGTAAACTTTATATCGTCGCAGTGTCAAACTCAACGCTATCTTGGTATTTATTAAAAGAGATACGAGTATACAAGCAATTTTCTACGAAACGTATAAGACAGTTGGAGTTCAACATAAGGTTTTCAATACTAGACAGACCAAATTGATGTCCATACAATATGTCAATTTCATTTTCTCTCCTGGATTTTGAAAAATTCTTATTACATTTTAAAGAGACTGTCAGTCACAAAACCAATTTTCCCTAAAGGACAAAGAAAAGTGAAAATACGACAAATGCAGCCAATGTCGAGACTGGTTCAGGGTAATGATCTTTTAATATATGAAGTCTATCTTTGGACTAAATTCAAGTACAACAGAACCCGATAGATAGCATGTTGGAGTTTACTTTATTTAGATACGATGTTTCATTAAAGTACAATATAACATACATCTCTAGTGCATGAAACATGACCGACTTGTAAATAGATTTCTAAGAGAAACATTCATTCTGATAAAGTCTACAGCTAGATAGTCTGTTTATAAAGGCGTGACATGCTGTCATTTACATCTAAATGAACAGTGCTCTTTTGTTGTTTTTCGTGTTTTGCCATAGTTCTGTCAGTTTGTTTTCGATTTTTTAGCTTGCATATCATCTCCATATCTTTTGCATCTTTATTACCGTCTTTCTCAAGAAAAGTTTTGTTGTTTTTCTTTGTTTCTGTTATCATTTTTTTATGGCGTTTACACATACATACTGAGTGTTCATATCTTATCATGAGGAAGTACGATGTTTATTTGGGAAAAACTAAATGAATTCAACATGATATACACAGATATCATTTCTCACATGAATTTCATATGAATCTCAAATGAATCTCACAAGAAATTCGCGTGAAAGATTTCATGTCAGATTCACCTCATACAAGCTTATGCATGAAATTAAGTTGAAATGGTCATGTGAATTATACGCGAATGGTTCACATGAATTTCACATTAGTTTTACAAACAAACATAAATGATAATTTTCATGACTATAATAAAATTTGAAAATTAAGAAGATATTTGAATTACTCTTTTTTTTAAATTCACGCCATTTTTACGTGAGTTTCACGTATAAGCTCGTTTGAAATGAAATTCACTTGTAATTGATGTGAGTTTTTACTAAAGGTGTAGAAGTATTAGTTCATTTCCTTCTTATTTTCTATCAACAAGGATTTTTGAAGTGGTCATTCACCAGATGAAGTATAAACATTATCACATATAGAAACAAACGGACAAACGACACTTAATCTATCGATTTTTTACCCAAAAATTAGTTCTGTTTTAGTATTTAAGGTAGATAGGGTGTCTTCCTGCATCTTAGATTTAAAAATACCAGAAAGCAAGGTCTAGATCTTTAATAGAATTTGTAAATTTTTAGAGAAGTAGGTAATTCATGTGTAGGAACTTCTACTGCGATATAGAAAATGACATGTTTTATCATATTTATGGTTGTATTTTACACAAAAAAAAACAGAAAACTTTTGTTTGATCATATGTTTTCCCAACCTTGCCACATAAGGGGAGGCTACTCAAATACCAGGGCATATTATTCAGATTAAGGTATTTTTACAATAGAATGCGTTAGGAATTTACCTATTTTATAATGTAGCAAGAAAACTGGTCTGGTGACCCTATTGTTTCTTTTTCTTAACTGAAAGCACACTATTAAAGCCATTTTCTCATATGTTATCTCAAAATTCAATGGTGTAGACTACGCTTTATTGCAGAAAATTGGGTTTTCCATGCATAATTTATACAAAATTTTGAACACCGTGTAGCGTGAAAAAAAGCCCGGTGACCCATTCTTTTTATTATTATTTTTTGAATAAGCATGATATAAACTACATTTTGGCAAATTATCAAAAAATATAATTTAGACACCCCATCTACCTAAAGATATGTAACTTTACGTCACAGTGCCTAAATTGTACCGGGACTTCCCAAATTGTACCGACTTCCAAAATTGCACCTGCTGAACAAATATAGCTGCGGAAATCTAACGAGATCTATTTAAAACTAAAATATTTGTATTTGTATGAAGTGACATTATAACATATTTAAGCATAAGTAAATATATTTAAATATGAATAAAACGTTTACAGTTTATCTCAACAGATGTATTTACTGTAAATGTAAAATCTAATGAAATGTTGTCATGCGACGTTCAGAAAAAATTAACAAATAAAATATGTTACAAACATTCATTACTTATAAAAAAAAGAAAGAATAGAAAGCATTGACTAATGTTAAATTGTTCTAAATATTTGAAGAATAAGAAAAAAAACATCTGTTATTTGATTTTTAAGGATGTGAATTTAAACATGGAGGCAATTTTGGTACTCCCCATTACCGAATCATTGATCATTTGAAGGTCAATTGAGATGCATTTTTGCATGATTTGATATGAATTCAAAATTTAATAGGTGTTCTTATAAATAAAATTAAGATAAATCTACAAAATAAAACCATAATGGGTACTTTTGTTTGGAGCACAAAAAACATCTGTAAAAAGAGTCAAAATATGTGCAATTTGGATACTCTCAAGTTATACATTTTTAAGGAAAAAAAGAAGGCCAAGTACTGAAAAGTTAAATCACAAAAATCCTGCACTCCGAAGAAAATTCAAAACGAAAATTCCCTTATCATATGTAACACAAAAACAACAAAATCAGTAATCAACGTTAAACCAACAAACACGTGATAAACTAAATGATTTTGAAGCTTACTTTGCAGGAAAAATGATAGTTTTTATATAAAAGGCATAAAAGACAAATGTTTAAATTAATCAAAGTTCCGTTTATGTTCAAGGATTTTTAACATATCGATTGCAATTAGTTGGTGTTGGTTTTGTTTAGATAAACCTGGAACATATTAAGATGAATAATTAGAACTGTAACTGTGAAGTCATTGTCACGTCAATACGACACTCTGAGGACTATTGACAGCAAGTTTAGAAAACTTATCAAATTAGTTGCAAAGTAGAGCTATTATGAGAATAAGATTAATCAAAAGCGTTAATTATTTCCCTTAACGTTTTCATGCAATCTGTGGATTACATCTCATATAAGCAAAATGTATAAACACTAAGAGCCTTCGAAACTATGTTTCTAAAAACTATAAAAAACAGTTTTCCAAATTTGCAGTTAAAGTAAAAGACATATCACCCAAAAAGAAAAATCGATTTTGAGACAATTCATTTTTTATTTCAGAAGTAAATATTCCAGCACTGTCGTAAACTGCCATAATACTTAATGTTTTACGCTTGTCGTTTAGGATAATTGGAAGTAATAATAATAATAATAATTATAAATAGCATAACACGATATAAAAGAAATAAAGAAGAAAAGTGACATATCGGCAGCATAGATAATATAGATCTGGGTTTTCAAGCATGACTGAAAAGTTATTAATTGTCAAATGCGCGTCCGGTGCATAAACCAATGAAATCGTTATGTTATTTCTGTAGGATCTTCATTTTCTCATTTATGAATCTGATATTTCTAATTTATAAGGAATTACATTATAAAAAAATAAGATATATTTAAGACACTATGAAGATCAATTTTGTTAATTCGTTGATCCGTCTATTTGGCAATTGTTAACGACAGTCACCAGGGTTTTATGTTTTTTTATGTTTTCGATTGAGACTTGTTTATATTTTTCGTTTCGTCTTGTTTTATTTATGCCTTCGGTTTTATATGATCTGTTCATACTATTTCGACTCAAATTCAAGTGTCTATTCTTAATTGAGTTAAATCAAAAAGCCTTCCAAATACCGTTTCGATTCCAAACATCACTGAAGGGACATTAATTGTCAAAATGCAGATATGGTGTACAATTGTATAGCCTCATAATAGCGGTATACCATTTTGGACGCAAGTTTATTGTTTTCAGTTTGGCAATTGATTTTAAAATAATAAGATCCATTTTGTTATATCTTTGATCCGTTTATTCAGCAATCGCCAAAGGCAGTCAGCAGGGTTAGAGAACATTAGTTGTTTGACCTGCTAGTCAAATGCGTTTTGCAAAAATATACTTTTTCACTTTTTTTTTCTTTTGAGAAATGTTGTTTGCGCTGTATCTACTAAATAAAGGCAACAGTAGTATACCGCTGTTCAAAACTCATAAATCCATGGACAAAAAACAAAATCGGGGTATCAAACTAAAACCGAGGGAAACGCATTAAATATAAGAGAACAACGAGATATCACCGAAACGTAACACACACAGAAACGGACCAAGCATCAGACAAAACACCACGAGAATAACAAATATAACATGAAAACCAAATACATGAATTTGGGATAGACAAGTACCGTGCCACGTCTTATCTCAATATCTCAAAAATAAGAGAAAACACAAACGACTCAACGTTAAAATGCACACACACATAAACGAACAATAATATAACAATGGCCATCTTCCTGACTTGGTACAGGACACTTTTAAAGGGGAATAAAAGTGGTGGGTTGAACCTGGTTTTGTGGCATGCCAAACCTCGCACTTTAATGGCAAAGTTAAATATAACATTGAGATGACAACATAATATTACAGGACTACAATACAAATAAATAGGAGAACATATTAGACAAAGAAAAACATGATTAATAGATAACAAAAAGCATCAGGTTTAAAATTCAATACGCCAAAAACGCGCCTTGTCCACACAAAAATCAACAGTGACGCCCAGATATAAAAGATCGAAAGTAAAAAAAGTACAAAAAAGTTGTACAGCACTGAAGATCAAAAGTTGAAAAGGTTTTGCCAAATACGGCATTGTTTATATGCCCGGGATAAGAACATCCTAATTATATAGAACAATTCATGCTATTACAAACAGTAAATTTTAACAAATGAATATGAAAGAGATATACATAATGAAACTGAAGTATTAACTAATTACAGAAAACTGAACCCGAATACATAATGCTATTAAAGTTTAACACAGAATAGACACAACCGAATCAGTCCAGGCGTCAAAGTAATTAAAAAAAATGTGACGTCACATACGATGGCGAAACGGCACAAACGTTATGGCACATTTGAATTTATAATTTATGAAATTTAGAAACAGCATGACGTCACATATGAAAAACTATCAAAGTGAGATAGAATTAGGATTGATTTAAGATTATATTAGAACTAAATACTGATAATTCATTTAAACAAAATGCATATAACAATACTTATTAATAGCAATTAACTGTAATATATATATATATATATATATATATGTCCAGTTTGTTATGAATCCAACTTCAAACGTAAATAATCGTTCAAAATTTAATCTATAATACTAAAATTACGAGGTCCAATTTTTCAGCCGTCATCACGTAAAAACGACGAATCAAAGAATTCAACTTTATATATAACTAATATAGTACAAATGTGTAGATTAAAAACTACACCACTCTATCTCCTTTTGTTTTCCAAGTAATTAATATTGCCAATAATTAAGAAGTTCCGTATCGAGTCCGATACCGATTCCAATAGTATATTCACCTGTTACCTATTACCTTATCGATACGTTCCTCATCTGGCAGGCGCACCACCAAACGGTGTATTTAGGACTATGCTATTTACACGGGTCATAATCACAGGGTTGACACTACTAAATTCTAACAACCATTGTCAAATTATTACCTATTGTAGTATTTTAATCAGTTAGACTTTCTAAGATAACAAAACGAATACTAATCACAGTTCCAGTTCGACGGGTTCACACAGAAAGATTTGAAAGCAGAGAAAACTGTGTATCTTATAATCAGCATGACTTAATCAGATGACCATTATAATACTGAAATAAGGCTTGCGCATAGTTACATACTTTAATGCAGTCACGGACCCGCGATATAACGGGTGTGTTCTAGTATAATTAATAAAGGCGGTGATTAATTTTTCTATCCGTAACACCTAAATATAATAAAAAGACGACTACACATTTGACAAAATCCGATGAGAATTACAAATATAACATTAAACATGTAAACTAAATACATGAATTTGGGATAAACAAGTACAGAAACACGTCTTATAGTAATGCGAATTCACATTCAGCAAAACAGTCACAATCGGGAATAAGTCACGTTTGGTAATTAAAAGATTAGACGACATAATGACAAACCATAATCTACCATGTGGTAAAAATGTCCTTAGCTAGTTTGGTTAAAGAGACATCATATGGATCCACCAATTCGTGATGGTGTCCATAAAATTTACGGAATGTCAATTTTAATCTGTCCTCTTCATAACTTTGTTGGAGCAGTTTCTGCGTAAGGAGCACACTCCTGTATATGAAGTCCATATAGTGTGGACAAGCACGTGAATAACGTATCAATTGTGATATGTAAACACCATACGAAGGGGCAGAGGGTATATTACTGCTGAGAAATGGGAAATTGATAATTGGGAAGTTGAAATCGTCCCGTTTATCATAGATTTTCGTGTGAAGTCGTCCATCTACGTCAATACTGAGGAAAAGATCAAGGTATGAAGCAGTCCTTCTAGTATCAGTAGTATCCTTAATTTCAAGCTCACTGGGATAAATTAGATGTAAGTATTGGCTGAAGTATGGGTTGTTCAATGATAAAACATCCTTAATATATCGGAAAGTAAAATTAAAGAATTTCGCAAGGTGCTTTTTCTTTTTGTCTTTTAGAAGGTTCTGAATAAATTCTGCTTCATACGAATACAAAAACAAATCAGCCAGCAGGGCTGCACAATTAGTACCCATTGGAATACCGACTGTCTGTTGAAATATAAATCCTCCAAACTCAACAAATATATTGTCGATCAAAAAGTCCAGCATTTTAATAATATCATCTTCAGTATATTTTCTGGAAGATTCAGTGTGATTCTTCACAAAATATGAATTATTGTATCCCAAAACAAGAAATTTGTATCTACGATTCCCATTTTTATAGAAAAAGCTCTGTTTAATGAGTTGGTGAAGTCGATCTTTCAACTGAGCATGGGGAATATTAGTATATAGCGTAGAAAAATCAAAAGTTTTTTATGTTGCTGCAAAATTGCAAAGATTGTGATCAAAGGTTAAGCAGTAGATCTTTCGAATTTTTGAGAATACACATCTTGTTAACACCACTGGTAGAATATATCTCCTCACAATATTTTTGAAGCCCATCTTTAACTGTAGAAAGAATAGTAGTCAATACTTTAGAAAGATGTTTAGTCGAACATTTTTAAGACCCAGCTATGTATCGTTCTTTACATGGAGTTTTGTGTAATTTAGGTATCCAATATAATGAGGGCAAGTTTTCTTCGTTTTCTTTGATGTTGATACCAAAAGAAAGAAGGACAGATTAATTTCCGTTACAAAACATTTGTTTTGCATGCAAACGTACCGACGCAATCATACGTTTGAACTATGTTTTCAGTTTTAACAGTTGCGTCCTAAATAAAACTGATTTGATGTATGATCCTGATGAAATCAATGAAAGTAACACACAATTGTATAACGTAGCTTCTCGGAATCAAACCCGCCGCAAAGACATAAAATACATTAAAACAGTTAAAGATTATATGTAATTTATCACAAATCTTACAAATGTACAACATCTTTTTTTTCTGAATTGTTTCAATTTGATTAAGTATTTATGTGTAAAATAATATCTACACGCCCTGTTATTTAATTTAATAAAAAAAATACGTCAGAGGCTATATAACAGTATTTTAATTCAAAATAAACTTACTCAGTAAGGAATTGTGTTGCGGATTTGAAATAAGCAATGTTAGGCACACCGAAATTCCCTGTATGGCACTGAGTGACTGAAACTAAGACAGATTGAAAAGTAAATAAACATAAAAACGAAATATATGATGGTGTAACAGTGCTCAAGGGTTACTTTATTCAAATATTTTAGATTGATAATCCCCCCCCCCAAAAAAAAAAAGATGCAGATAATTTCAGTCAATGTTATCTGATTTCCAACGATGGGTTCTAGTTTTAGCCTTTACAATGTTTTAAAGGACGATAGGGATGTGGTCCCTACTCCATACTGCTAGAGTAATCATTCGTTTTCCAACAACAAAAATGTAAAATACAGATTGTTTACACATTGTTTAATAAAATGAGAACGTGCACCCTTTCTAGGGCGATATTGCTTCAAAATCGTTATTTCCTAAACAATTTGAATCTGTCCTAAGTCAGGAATCTGATGTTCAGTGGTTGTCGTTAGTAGATGTGGTTCTTACGCGTCTCTATTTTCTTGTTTTTTATATAGATTATACCGTTCGTTTTCCCGTTTGAATCCTTTTAGACTATTCTTTTTTTAGGGGGAGCCCAGGCTCCGTTTTGAAGTCTGGCCTATAATTTCCGTTACAAATTGTGACTTAGATGGAGAGTTGTCTCATTGGAACTCATATCACACCTTCTTATTTCTTGTAAATCATCTGGTCTTTATCTTTATGGGACTCTCTTCCCCAAAATGAGCTATTGTGTTTTAAATCACCTGTAACAGGAGACGGTTTAACCTCAGTATTTTTCTATGTATTAAATATCTTTCTTTTATTATCTGTGGTTTTTTTTTGTTAAAGTCAGCTATAATGTTAACTCAGCCTCTAAAGCTACTGGTATTTCTACATTGTAATGACGAGTTCCCTTTTATCGTGTGTCTAAATCAACAATACCGTTAATACGTGTGTCTACTCTTCGAACACACCTTTACCTTTAAGTACACCGACCAATCAATACTTGACATTGACCTCAATATCTCTAAGTTAACTAAAAATTCACCTGTAATCGGACAATTATATTAAATCAAGCGTAATTGGTCTTATGGTTCGGAAATAATTAATTCCCGAAACACAAGTCTACTTGATATTTCCGACTATAAATTGTATAAAACCGTCTGTTAACCTTATGTAAAGGTTCGAACCACTGGGCCCTGAGTCTCCTTGGCTGAAGAGATCGAGATAAGTAAGTTTATATAATTTAATAAGGTCTCTCAAAATATCAACAGATGTAAATAATATTGCAATAACAATACAAGTATCAAAGTCACATAAAATATTACATTGTAAAATAATGTAAAAGCTCCTATCAAAAATGTAAAATGAATATTAAGTTTCGGCTTCTAAACAAATGGCATTTTACCGTAAATACCCTAAACTGTTAAACTCTATCGTAATCTCATTAAATCTTAAATTCAAACCCCCCAAAATATAAAAGCTTCTTTACTCAATTCTTACTAGAACACGCTATGGACTAAAACCTGACAAAATAAAGCAACGAAGTATCACCCTAAGAAATAAAGCATATCGGTTTTATTCAAACCAAGTTGCAGTGTCTTATTCAGACATCGGGGTATAATACACCCGTAAGCCCTTAATAATAAAGATAAACAACGGCGGTTTTATTCAAACCAAATGTCGATTATGTCTTATACAGACCTTGGCTTTATACGATCAAGCGGCCGAATTATATATATATGGAAGTGTTTAACGACCTTGACTGGCTTTTCAGCCCTTGCATGGTCGGCTCGGTGCCCGAAGACGTTTGGTGAGCTTTATCATATTTTGTTGCCGTGGGTCAGGAACAAGTAGTGGAGGTCGCAATATGGAGGCCGCCATCTTGGTTTTGGTGAGTTGTTTTTGGTTTTGTTGACTATTTTAGATTTTACTTCTTCACAACGGCTGCTTTCAGGGCCAGTTTGGTCAGCTTGGCAGCCCGCTAACCTCGATGATGGAGTACTGTTAGATGATCTCGGACGTAGTTCAAAAGATGACAGGAAGCATTATCAGGACCAAAGCCGTGAGGCAGTGAAATGTAGGTCGTATCACCCAACAGCCTAGGATACAGCCCTCGGACGTTAATCGACATAACACTCCCCATGATACAATGGTTTTGGAGTGCATGTTAACGCGGGTACGCCAACTACTACGTCTATCTGTACGGCATGGATTGGTTTCTGTCATCTTAAGTAGTAAGTCGTTGATATCTAACTGTAAACCCTCATCGAAGATAGCGGGTAAAGGAGAGCTGGCTTAGCACGTCCGTTCAGCTGTAATGACTGAGACGCGGCCGAATTAATAAAATATCTACTTTATATACTAATTACAGGTGAAGAAATAACAACTTTAACCAACCGCGTACTTCGATACAAACTTGTATATAAAGGTGCACTCGAATATATTTTAATCCAAACAACTATTGATTACTACCGAGAAGAAAAGAAAAGCTTTTAATCATTTTCTTATGTAAAACACCGAGAACCCTTAGTGATTAACCAGTAGAAATCAACTACACTTTTTAGTTTACCTTGGATACGAACATGTAAGTAAAATAATAACAATGAAAATGAATTGTAAATTGAAATAAACCATCTAACATATAATTTTAGATATATAAAAACCGATTCCGCTACACACCTATCACAGTTGACAGAAGAGTACTTTCAGATGCTTACGTATATTCGGTCTATTTACTAACAACAGTAGCAGAAAACATTTTTTTTTCATATTGAATGTACACCATTAATGATATAAATTCAACAGATGAGATTTTTTCTTACCCCTTGATGAATTTAAAACACTTTCAAATATTCGACTTTCATCGTTCCTTATGAAGGTAAAACAAAAAACGCGATTCGGACGTATAAACTTTGTAACATAATGTTTTTATTTTTTTACATTCTGGTTTACTTTGATTATTTAAAAATTGTTAAATCTATATGGGTCAATCTATTTAGGATGATATGTGAGCACCAGTGTGATAAACATTGGATTGGATTTTTTTCGGTCTATAGTGACATCTCTCAGCACACTTGGAACAGTGAGATTTCCCTTTTAAAGATTTGGTTTCATGAAGAAACTTTGGCAAATATATCATCAATAATTTGTTGTTGATTTTACACAAGAGTTCCAAAGGGTGAAGTTGAAATCATCCCTTCGTAAATTTACGGACGCCGTCACGAGTTCGTTATTGAATAACCGTTTCACAAATGATATCGGATATGTTCCTAACGTCGCAACTACAATCTTCTTCCCTTAAATAAATGTGACCTACCGATTTAGACTATTTACCGGATTTGTTATAACATTAGCAACACGAAGGGTGCCACATGTGGAACAGGATCTGCTTACCCTTCCGGAGCATTTTCATTTTAGCCATGGCGTTGTCAGTTTATTTTTGATTTATGAGTGTGTCCCTCTTTTTTCTCCCTCTTTTGCACCTTTGGCGGTTTGTTGATTTAAAACTAAAATGCATCGTAGTGTTACCAATTGTCGAAATTTAGCGTTAGCAAGGTATAACTTAAAGTAGATAAGGAGTTAAATACAAAATGTAATCCTGGTATCTATGATGAGTCTATTTACTATGAAACACATACGACAGTTAAAGTTGAACATAAGGTCTTCAATTAAATACAACATGAATTGATGTCCATTTAAACATGTCAATGTATGTTTCTCCCCCGAGTTTTTAAAAGTCTTAATACATTTTACAGAGACTGTCCGTCAACACGATATGACTAAAGGCAACTAATGTTGAGACTCGTGCAGAGCAATTATCTTTAAATATATAATGATGTCTAAATCCAAGTACAACATAACCAGATAGATTATGATTGTATATTTAATTTCCTAGTACATGGTAAATGGCTAGTCTGTAAATAGATTTCTGGTTTCATACAGCAACACGAGTTGTTAAAATTCGACTTGAACTTGCCTTATTTTCTTTCTTTTTTTTTAAATTGAAATAACAATTAACAAGAATGTGTCCTCAGTACACGAATGCCCCACTAGCACTATCATCTTCCATGTTCAGTGAACGTGAAATTGAGATAAAAACTCTAATTTGGCATTAAAATTAGAAAGATCATATCATAGGGAACAAGTGTACTAAGTTTGACGTCGATTGGACTTCAACTTCATCAAAAACTACCTTGACCAAAAACTTTAACCTGAAGCGGGACAGACGGACGAACAAACGGACGGACGGACGGTTAGAGGTAATACAGTATACCCCCCTTTTTTCAAAGCGGGGGTATAAAAATTAAACATAAATTTACATATATATAAACACACATATAATATATAATATTGTAAGAATATGATAAACATTTTCTTTTTAAAGATTTTATATGGGATTACAAGACAAATATCAAATCTTCAAGAATTTTTAACATAGCAATTGCAATTAGCTTTTGTTGGGTTTTTTTAAGCAAATCTGGAATATAGTTAGATGGATAATTAGAACTGTATTGGTGAAGTCATTGTCACGTTAACATGTCACTCTAAGGAATTGTAAGAGGAAATTCAGAAAAACAAACTAAATTAGTTGCAACGTAAGAATTTGAGTAGAGCTATAATAAGAACAAAGTTACTCATTTAACGTTAATTATTTCCCTAAACATTTTCATGCAATTTGTGGATTTCATCTCTTAGGAACTAAATGTTTAATTAATGAACATTAATAGCCTTCGTAACAAACTGTTCTGAAACCAAAAACTAAATTTTTAAATTCGCAGTTAAAATAGAATAAAAATCACAAATTTTAAAAGGAACTTGTTGGTACAATAAACTTAACAGTCATAGACTGAAACATTAATTGTTTAAGTGTAAAGATATGAGAAATGGGAAGTTGACAATGTTGTAGCTGCAACTATCAGATTTATAATTTCTCTTAATTCAAGACATCTCTTATTGAGGCAAAGTCAAGAAGGGGTTTCAAGTATGAGGCTTAACTTTTAGATGTTGTGGTTTTTCAAGTTCACTTAAATATATAAAATTCAAACTCTCACTCGAACGCGGGTTATTAAGTGACATGTCATCATAAATTGGTTTGGGGAGGGTTATTTGTTGTTGTTATTTTTATAATCTAATGTAGTGTGGAAACCACTATTAGCTTAGCGGTCCTGCTTTCAAATAAAAACAGACACAAACAAAAAAACACCAAAAAACGAGCAACAGTCCTAAAACAAAAACGAAGAAAACTAGAGATTGTGGAAGTAGAACTGCACCAAAAAACTAGGTAAATTTTGTGATCCGGAGTGATAGGCAGATCATGATGGCGTCCAAAATTACGCAATGTTTTTTCATTGTGTGTTTTACTCTTAGAATATAGTATTTCGATTGGCAACAGAGGGGGTTCGTGCTGACATAAAGCCTGTTTCACTTCATCCCATTGCATGGTTCACGACTGTTTCGTTCAAAGTTGAAACATTTTTTAAACCGTCGCCCTTATCTTTGTCCCAAGAAGTAACATAACTAACTGGTGAAATGCTATGTTATTACAACATTTAGAAATCTATTTGATAAGATAAATTGTTTTCGTAGGGCAACAACAGTGTAGGGGAAGTAAGCACTAGAATGTTTACAAATCGTTTGATTATTAATATTGTTATATGGTGCTGAAGTGTGGGGTTAAGAAAACAATGATATTATTGAATCTTTGCATATAGAATTTTGCAAGTATATTTTGAACATTAAAATATGAACCAAATTGTATTGTTTATGGAGAGCTTTGTAGAGTACCTATGTCTATTTGTATTAAATCCAGAATGGTTTGTTTTTGGGAACGTATTTTAAATAGTAAAATAAAAGAGAAAATATCTCGCACTTTATAAGAAATTTTATATACTTGACGAAGGTGATGTGTATCACTCTATATGGTAATCATGTATCAAAGAAAAAAATTGTACTTAAATGTGGTAATAACCATTTGTGGAATAACCAAACTGTAGAAAGAAATGATATCCTGTCAAGACAAGTTAAACAGTTTCCAGGTGAAAATTTTTTGGACAATTTAAAAGCACAAATATTTAACTCACCTAAGTACGGGGCGCCGAATGGGACTCTTGTGGTTTTGTACAAAATTCAATTCTGTCATAACAAAATCATTTTTGTCTTACAAAACTATGTGCTACAGACTTGTTTTGTGAGAACTTCAATTTTGTGATGACAAAAATTCATTTGTGTAGACAAAATTCATTTTTGTAGACAAAATTCATATTTGTCATGACGAAAGTCAATTTTGTCAAAAAGGTATGCAAATATAAAGATATGTGCATACAAAATTGACTTTTGTTACCTGATATGGAAATTAAATCACAAAAGTCAATTGTGTGAGGTAAGATTCATTTTGTGAGACAAAATTGACTTTTGTGAGACAAAATTGACTTTTGTGAGACAAAATTAACTTTTGTGAGACAAAATTGACTTTTGTGAGACAAAATTCAATTTTGTCAATTTTGTTGAGACAAAAGTAAATTTTGTTAATTTTGTTGAGACAAAAATCAATTTAGTCAATTTTGTCAATTTTGTTGAGACAAAAGTCAATTTTTGTGACGACAAAATTCAATTTTGTTACAACAAAATTGTTTTTTATGAGACAAAATTGACTTTCGTGAGACAAAAATCAATTTTGTCAATTTTGTTGAGACAAAATTCAATTTTGTTGAGACAAAATTCAATTTTGTCAATTTTGTCTCACATTGGTCAATTTTGTCTCACAAAAGTCAATTTTAGTGATCGTATGGGTAAATTTTGTCTCACAAAAGTCAATTTTGTTGAGACAAAAGTCAATTTTGTCAATTTTGTTGAGACACAACTTCAATTTTGTTGAGACAAAAGTCAATTTTGTCTCACAAAAGTCAATTTTGTCTCACAAAAGTCAATTTTGTCTCACAAAAGTCAATTTTGTCTCACAAAAGTCAATTTTGTCTCACAAAAGTCAATTTTGTCTCACAAAAGTCAATTTTGTCTCACAAAAGTCAATTTTGTCTCACAAAAGTCGATTTTGTATGCAAATTAGTTCACAGAAACCAAAGTAAACTAATTTGAATACAAAATTGACTTTTGTCGCCCAATTTTCAAATTAGGTAACAAAAGTCAAGTCTGTGTAACAAAAATGAATATTGTCATGACAAAAGTGACTTTTGTCCGCTGATAGATAATTTTGTATGACAAAATTTTAAATTTGTAGTATGATACAAATTTTGTTAAACTGAACTCATTTTTGTTGAACAAAAGTCACTTTTGTCCGTACAAAATTGAAATTTGAGTACAAAACCATAAGAGTCCCATTCGGCGCCCCGTACTAAGAGTATTGATTACATAATTTATGAGACTGAATTTGGTTGTGAGAAACATTTCTCTGTTCTCCCACCTGATTTGATGTATAATATTATTAGATTTATATGTGGAAGTCACAAGTTGCCAATTGAGGCTGGTAGATATTGTTTCTATTGATAGATTTGAAAGAATTTGTGATCTATGTGATAAGGAACAACTAGGTGACGAGTTTCATTACATATATAATTGTAACTTTTTTAGTGCTGGAAGACATAAATTCATACCTGTTCATATCTATAGCAACAGTAACATTATCAGTATGTCTGAGTTTATGAATAGTCATGATAAATATACACTTATACGCTTGGCAAAATTTCAAAGTTTCATAGTAAAATCTTCAATATTTCATGCGTGTTGACATCACAAAAGAATAATTATGTATGATAATCTAAATATCATTTATATTATATACTTCCAACACATTTAACCGGATATATCAAAGGAGAGACGAAAGACTACCAAACAGATATTCCTACAACCGAGTTAAATTGACAATGCCATGACAAAAAACGAAATATGGGATAAAGCATATTATTATGTTAAGGTACGGTGGTGATGTTTACCGTATCTTTTGAATCAATAATAAATCATAGCAAAATGGGGTTAACAAACCTCCAAACCATCCATGAGTGATCTTTCTGTAATGAGTAATGAGTAGTACCTAAATTAAATCTATTCACATCCTTGAAAATCGAATAAAAGATGTTTTGTTTTATTTCTTCAAATATTTGAACAATTTTACATAAGTCCATGCTTACTATTATTATTTTTAGAAATGGATGCTTGTAACATATTTCATTTCCTCATTTCTTAATTATTTATTTTTTTAATATAATACTTTATATGGACGTTGCATGTCGATGTTCTGTAGATTTTACTTTTTTCTGTTGATATATACTGTAAACGTTTTGAGTATATGCTATCTAGTGAAAGGCGTGTATAATGTCAAATCATAATGATACCAATTGTTTAATCTCAAAAACACTAGTAGATTTCCGATGCTTTTATCGATAAATAGGTTTAGTTTGATGTAATAGACTTAGACTTTGGCTTGTCATGTTTACGTGTTTTTAATTCAAGTAATAACTGCGTGAATTATTTATGTAAATGTATATTTTATTATTTTAAAGTCGATTTGAAAAAAATCCATAGAGCGTGTGATTGTATATTTAAGTATACGACACCAATAAAGGTTTTGTCGTTACCTAGAAGCTGAGTATTGCTATTTCATTTTAGTGTTGTAACAAAACTGATGTTTCAAGTTCGAATCCGGCACTCGACTAAAATATAATTGACTATAATATAGGATTGTAAGTTTTCCTAGTAAAGGTCGGTGGTTCTCTCCTCGCATTTCGGCTTCCACCACAAACAAACACTCACCGCCACTTAATAGCACAATAGTTATCAAAAGTACCAGGATTATAATTTTATACGCCAGACGCGCGTTTCGTCTACATAAAACTCATCAATGACGCTCAGATCAAAATAGTAAAAAAGCCAAACAAATACAAAGTTGAAGAGCATTGATAGTGCTGAAAATAAATAAACCCATCATAGATAACAGGACTAATTCTGTATAAAAGCCAGACGCA
This sequence comes from Mytilus trossulus, assembly GCF_036588685.1. Classification (NCBI taxonomy): domain Eukaryota; kingdom Metazoa; phylum Mollusca; class Bivalvia; order Mytilida; family Mytilidae; genus Mytilus; species Mytilus trossulus. The sequence continues at coordinate 34,094,917 of NC_086373.1, forward strand.
CGTTTCATCTACAAAAGACTCATTAGAGACGCTCGAATCCAAAAAAAATTAAAAAGGCCAAATAAAGTACGAAGTTGAAGAGCAGTGAGGACCAAAATTCCTATAAGTTTTGCCAAATACAGCTAAAGTAATCTATGCCTGACGTAGAAAAGCCTTAGTATTTAAAAAAAAAATTTTTTGTAAACAGTTAATTTATATATATATATATATAACCATATCAATGACAATTCGTGTCAGAACAAAAGTGCTGACTGCTGAAAGAGTGTAAAACACTAAAAAGTAAAATCACAAAAATACTGAACTTAGAGGAAAATCAATTCGGAAAGTCCATAATCACATGGCAAAATCAAATAACAAAACGCATCAAAAACGAATGGACAAGAACTGTCATATTCCTGACTTGGTACAGGCATTTTCAAATGTAGAAAATGGTGGATTACACCTGGTTCTATAGCGCTAACCTCTCACTTTAATGACAGTCTCATCAAATTCCGTTATATTTACATTGATGCGTTAAATAATCAGACACAATAAATAAAATAGTCAAAATATGGGTACATCAGTCATCATCGTATAACAATATAACAATTTTAAAGGGAACAATTTAACAGAACACAAAAACATCTACTATCTACGAACACATTTGAGTGTCTGACGTCAGAAAATTTTATATGACACATAAATTTGTCGTTCAATGTGCATACAAACAATTTCAAAATTTACATAGGCAATGGTAGCATACAGGGTTAAAAAATCAAAAGTATGTAAGAATAAATTTCAAAAATAGACCGAGATTTAAACTACTCCAAAAGTTAAATATAGAATTTATAAGGATCCACAAATAGTTAATTCCGCTACGTGATTGAATGATTTTGACGTTTGTGGTTCAACGTATATTGTAATTCAGAATAGAAATAAATCATAATGACATATAATAGAACAATATCATACTGACGGGATCTTTTCAAGTACAGAGTCACGATATAAGAACAAAAGAAATACAAAAATTCGCATATACAAAACAAACCACAAAAAAATGAAAGCCAATACAAACACATTGACGAGATGCATAAGTACCGAGCCACGTAAAACGGATATCACATAAAACCATTCAACAGTAAAATACTAATAATAGAACAAAGACAAATGAAAGAACTATAAAACACGTTGTTAAGATGATAAACAACATCAGTACGCAGAATCTATACATCAAGACCATCGTGTATTATTTGAGAATATTTATCAACAAGGTGACTTGGTACCTTCCGATGCTATCAATCAATCAATGTAACAAATATGCGTCCAATCCTGATACTTGTAGATTTTGCTAAGATGGATTTCTTTTCAAATATATGTCTATTAAGGATAAGCAATCTTTTTCATTTCATATATCAACGTAAGCCTCTTTGTAAAATTTAAGAAAGAAAAGAAAATTAATGCTTTACATTGGCGTTTTACAATTTTGCAATAATTTGTTTGACTACTAATCGATTTTTTAACCAAGTCATTGCATGGCATAAATATATTATCATTCATCCTTTTCCTGGTGTTAATTAAATTTATTTTAATGAGAACCCAAATATATTTGACAAGTAATGAATGAAATATTCAGTTTCTGCATCAAATTAAAGCTTCTGCAAGATAATTTACATATAACTGATTAAATAATAATAATTTCTAGGTGTTAAAAGAAAATATCTTGTTTTGCTTTTAGATGTGTTTCAAACAACTTAATAAAATCCAGCTCAAGTTTTGCAAATTGTTATCCGTAAAAAGTAATGTAATTGCAGTAATATAAACAAATGCATGTCTCGAAATTTTACCATTTGATATATGAAGTCAACAGACGAAAGTTTAAAAAAGAAAATTAGAAGTTGCGGTATTTTTGCCCATGACATACCTTTTCACCAGATATCAAATGAGATCTTATTTAACTATACAAAAATAAATATGTTTTTTCGTCAAGACTATGGGTAGTATTTTCGTCCAACAAATTGTTTTGGAATAAATGTGTTTGTTATATAGTTTGTAAATTATTAGTAGTGAATACAGGTTAATTGTATATGTAATATGGTCATAGACAGTTAATCGTGTTCTTTCAGCTATCCGTGGTGATATCGATGCAAAATGTAACAGTCATGGTTGCAAAAGCTTAATGACACCTTTAAGCTAAATGACGTCTCGTCATTGATGTCAGTCACTGTAACAAAGGCTTTATCAAACCACTAATCTGTATCACTATGACGTAATACCACATAATGTATATGAAATGGCTTTTTTCAATATCTCATACCGTATTAACCCTCAGTCAATATAATCACTCGAGCAGAGCTCTTGGGATTGTATTGGTGTCTCGAATAGATACGGATGTGATATTAAAAAAATATATGATATTCTCGATTTATTTCCGATGCAAAGACCACTACCAAAATATGCTATCTTTAATAATATGACAACTGTATTGTAACTATATCCTTTCTGAATAGAGGGGAATGTCAACATATTTGTGCTGTGTAAAGAATATTACCATAAAGGATCAGTTGACTGTTCGTAAAACCTAAAGAAGTAAAGTAAAGAATAAAAACGACTTACGTAAAACCAAAATGGCAGCCTCTTGCTTAACCAAGTTTTTGACAACAATATATCCAAATGCTCAACTAACGCCCCAAAGGCACTAACTAACTCAACCTTGTGAGGATTTTATCGCAAGTCAAGGTTGTTTAACACTATCGAAGTACAAATAAGTCAATATGACTTAAATCGCAAAACAACTCATTACAGTCTTAGAACAATAACCTTTTTAAATAACAATTTCACCAAATGTTGCGTTTTATGCTATTATCGGGAAAGCTTTGAAAAATAGAGTAATTTTTAGTTTAAACATATTTATTTATAGTGGATTGGGAAACAAGTTTTGCAACTTATATTAATCCCTTTCTACTGTGCAGGTGCGAGTGCTGCCTTGTAGCGGCATTTGCCTACTCTTTTTCGAAATCTACAAGGGTTTCTTTAACGTGCAAGAGATATGGCTCTCTCTTAACACGGTTCAGCCATTTATCGTTCCAGTCCGACGGACTATCATCGTTTCCTCAAGACCATACTCGCAAATGGTGTCAAGGGACAGCCGAAAATTGAATTTCTGAAATTTTCATCCCAAACGGGAATCGAACCAGAAACCTTTGTGTTAGTAGTTTGGTGCACTAACCACTACACCACGGATCTCTTTTTGAAAGCCAAAATCATCAAAAAGGCAAAGTCTTAAATTAAACATGACCACAATTGTTAAAAACAGCTTTCAACTTTAAAACTATAAAAGATAGAAATTTAAAAATAAAAGCAATAATGATCCACAAAAGTACTGTAAGACGACTCCTTATAGGAGTTATCACTTTTAATTGACGATTTTATCAATGATTTCCCATAGCCAGAAATTAGTAGTGGTTTTGCAAATTAAAATTCATAATATGCAAATGAGAATTGTACCACGTAATAGTAGTTTGAACTGGACTGGCTTGATAGGCTTGAAATCATTAAAATCTTTAAAACACGGATATTATAAGTTGCCCGTCACAGAGTCCTTATTTACAAATCACTTTGATATTTCCGTAAAGTTGTCAGGCGGTCAAAATCAAAACAATGAACGCGAATTAGTGAATTTTTCGTGCTTTCGTGAGTTTATTCTTCTTGAAATAGTGACATTTTAATTTTACGTGGGAACCTAAAGTTCAACGACTACACATACAAGGTTTGGACTTGCTTATTCTTTGGAAATTCAAGTTTCAAATTTCACCCCGGCAACCTGTTTTTCTAATGACCTTGTAAGCCAATTTTCAACACGAAGTTTGCCAATTTGACGTTTCAGCCATTTTAGCCTGTATTTTATACTGCAATGTTAAAAGCCTCTCGCTTCGATTTTTAAAATAGCTCAGGAACCTGCATGTTTGCAACCACAGTCATTAGGTTTCGTTTAAATGGTGTATATTGTTGTGTATATTCATTTTCTGCCCCGGCAACCTGTCTATCATTTAAATTAATATTAAAACATTCATTTTTCCAAAATTCCCTATCATTTTAATGTAATTTCTGTGACCCGTATCCGATTTCTTTAGTATAATATTCAAATAAACAAATCGGCGTTGATTTCTGGATATGCTTTTTTTAGGCTATTATCTCTGAGAGAAATGTAGTATCAGCTATCACTAAGACAAAATCTACAAATAAGTCAGTTTGATTTATTTAATTCCCTGAAACTGCGATGTTTACTCCCTTTATTTTAGTTATATTCTTGAGAGTATTATTTTGTAGTCTTTTTGAAGAACTACTGATCTTTTACGACGATTTTCACCAATAAATTAACAGGTAATGTAATAACCGGATTACGATGGTAAAATGTTTACTTCTGTATAAATCCGCTTTTCGAATACAGGTATTTTTATAATAGAATAATTTGCATAACAGCGTAGACAACCGCGATACTTATGTTGATATAGATTCCACAACTGCAATAAGTGTATTGCGATATTTCTTCCCTCGAGACAGTTAAATATTTGAAGCGCGAGGCTTGTCGAGCTTTTTAAATAATTGAATTTTAACTGTTGAAGGTGAAGAAATATCGTAATACACGAACTACAGTGGTGGAATCTGTTTTCTCTAATGATTGTTATCCTTCTTTTTCAAAGATTTGAGGAAAGAAGTGTCCTTTTGATGTGACGTCATCAGACAATGTCGCCTTTTTCATGACGTCACAATTAGAAAATTCAGAAGAAAAAATATTCAACGTCACAATCAAATTCCAACTAATCATTTGCCGAGAACAGATTTTTCACTAGTGGGGAGAAATATTTTTCTCACAACGGTCAGGAAATTTGAAAATAGCACAAAAATTAGAGAAGTAATAATACTGAATCATTTACCTTGAACTTATTTGTCATCGGCTATCGATAATAGTTATCAAAGGTACCAGGATTATAATTTAGTACGCCAAACGCGCATTTCGTCTACATAAGACTCATCAGTGACGCTCATATCAAAATAGGTATAACCCAAACAAATACAAAGTTGAAGAGCATTGAGGATCCAAAATTCCGAAAAGTTGTGCCAAATACGGCTAAGGTTATATATGACTGGGAGAAGAAAATCCTTAGTTTTTCGAAAAATTCAAAGTTTTGTAAACAGGAAATTTATAAAAATGACCACATAATTGATATTTATGTCAACACCGAAGTGCTGACTACTGGGCTGGTGATACCCTCGGGGACGAAACGTCCACCAGCAGAGGCATCGACCCAGTGGTGTTAATAGTTATCAAAGGTACCAGGATCATAATTTAGTACGCCAGACGCGCGTTTCGTCTTCATAAGACTCATCAGTGACGCTCATATCAAAATAGTTATAACCCAAACAAATACAAAGTTGAAGAGCATTGAGGATCCAAAATTCCCAAAAGTTGTGCCAAATACGGCTAAGGTAATCTATGTCTGGGATAAGAAAATCCTTAGTTTATCGAAAAATTCAAAGTTTTGTAAACAGGAAATAAAGAGGATTTTGCGCACGCTCAGTTTATCAGAGGCCTCCCAAAGTTCATTTAAATAGCAGTAAAAAGTAATGTTCATGGCGGTTCACAAAGAGAAAAAGGGAGTTTAAGTATGTAACATTGTATTGTAGTCCTGTAATGTTGTGTTGTCATTTTTTTTTAATGTTTTATTTCACATGGCCATAAAGAGGGAGGTTTGGCATGACACAAAAACAGGTTCAACCCACAATTTCTTTTCTTTTAAAAACTGTTCTGTACCAAGTCAGAAATATGGTCATTGTTTTATTTTAGTTCGTTTCTGTGTGTGTTACATTTTAACGTTGAGTTTCTTTTATGTCGTTTGATTCCTCTTATATTTGAGTGTGCATTCACATTTTTATAAGACGTGTCACGGTACTTTTTTATCCCAAATTCATGTATTTAGTTTTGATGTTATATTTGTAATTCTCATCGGATTTTGTCTAATACTTAGTTCGTTTCTGTGTATGTTACATTTTAATGATGTGTCGTCATTTTCTTAAATCTATTGCGTTTCCCTTGGTTTTAGTTTGTGACCCAGATTTTTTTTTTTCTATCGATTTATGAGTTTTGAACATCGGTATACTACTGTTGCCTTTATCTAAATCAACACACACAGTTTAGTCCTCTGTTAGGTATTCGTATTATTAGATTGAGGCATTTAGAACCTTTGTCGACCCCAAAGCTTAAATGTTTATTAAACGTACGAAATGAATTGGGATTCACAGACATCTAATCTGAACCAGTCATTTGATGAATTTATTGATAACATGAGAGCGCCAAGAAAATGTCTTGTCCACACTGTTATGGAAATGATTAAATCATAAACTTCATTTGGAATGATTTTTTTATTAATGTAAGATTTTCCATTTGAACCTTTTTGACACAACAATGCGACTTAAAATATTTCAAAAAAAATGACAGGATTCTGCCTTCAAGTATTATAGACGTTATTAACCACATTGTAAAGAAGTCTAATCGATGTTAATGTACATATGAAAACTGATGACCTATCCAGCTGTTCTCTAACTGGATGTTTTTATTGCAAAATATCATATGAAATATAAATGTGTGATATGATTGCTAATGAAAAAAACACTACACCTTAGATCATTTGACCATAAAGTAATCCACAGGTCATCACACGGCCTTCAACAATGAACAAAACCAATATTAAATAGTATTAAAAGCATGTAGAATCCCGCAATTACTAATTTAAAACAATTCAGAAGGGAAATCTAGCAGCCCGATAGTTGTACACAAAATTAAAATAATTTGATATACAGTTACAAATCTGCGACAACCACTGAATTACAGGCACATACAAGTACATGTGATTTGTTTCGTGTATGAAAGAAAATTTACAATGAAAGTAATCATACATTATAAAAATCTATTGGAATACCATAAAACAGGTTATATTTTGTGATGACCTATACTGCTCTATTCTCCTATTTCACGGGGGATAAACTTTCGCCGTTTTCTAATGTTGTTGTTTTTGTTTCTATACGAAAAGATATAAATGTTATATATTTGTACGTTGATTTTTTGAAAAATAAATCGATCCTTTTTTCGAAAATAAGTCGTTAACAGTTAATTTAAGAAATTAGCATAATGGAAATACGCATGTATTATATTAACAAAACATGGGGATAATATATATTAATGCGTTTCATTATCATTAATTAAAATTGTTTTATTTTGCAGTATGATTGCCAAATCAAGTAAGAATAATGTCTTTGACTCATGAGTGCGTATAGATACCTGTTCACTTAGAGTCTCTGGTTTTAAAGTGCTGATGGTTTAAATCTTTGAGATACATTATTGATTCGTTAGAAGATATCGATTGAAGAAATATATAACATCAAAAAGATTTAGCATAAGTAAATTCGATTCAAATATTTAAAGCAAAACCGATAAAGAAAGTTCGGTTTAATTTTGTGAAAATTGTATATGCCTTTCCTTCGAAGTGAAACGATTCAGAGTTTGATAACTGTATTCAGCATGGAAAAGATGACAGTTACTGCTTGACTTCCTTGAACGACCTGGTATCCTAGTACATGTACCTTTATAAAAAGTAAACCTTAAGGCAGAAAGGTAGATCGCTTCATGAATTGTTGAAAAGCAAATGTTTGCATTATAAATCAATCATTGAGTTGCATTTGTCATCCAGCATCGATTTAATGGTAAAGTTAATCTAAAAAGGATGCAGTGACTATATAGCCGTTGGTACTGTTTTATGTAGTTATTATTAGGTTTCAAAAGCTTTTTAATGGCACAAAATATAACGGCAACATGCAGTTTTGTATATCTCCAACTGACAGATGTTAAAAATACAAATTGTAATAAAAACTTAACATTCTGAAATATACTTGTAATCAATGGTTTTTAATTGGATCTTTTTTCCCAAAGAACATAAATTTTTCGTGTCATTGCATCTTCTTTGAAAATTTACACTGTACAACTCTCGATGATTTTGATCAATCAAGTACAGAGAATTAGATAGCTGGTTCATCATTGATTTACCTGTTACAAATATATACGTAGTCGATCAATTCAAACTAGACTAGACATTCAATAGGTTTTTCTGCCCAAAGAAAAAAAAATTGGGATAAAAGATAGAATTATTACAACCCGTTCAATTTTATCTAGAATTCCTGTGGTTTAAAAATGTTTCATAAAAATGAAGCGAAATGACGATAATACATGTGACTGTGATATTATTACAGTTTTTCATTCTAGATGTTCATGATAAGATTATACCACGTTCTTATTTCAACGTAGGCGTTTGTCATGAAAGCTGGTATTTCTGTACACAAATAAATAAAAGTAAACTATTTTAGCACAAGATATGTTAGCACATGATATCCTAGGCCATCTCAAACGTAGAAACAGTAATGGATGAAGTACAGTTCTATGGATATATCTTAAAATCTAGTAATATTCTTTACCATTTGAAGGCTAAAGCAAAAAAAAAAATATTATAACACGAAAATACAGTCTACGACATTAGAATTTATATTTTTGTTAGGGGTTAATAAAAAAAATGTTACATATTTCTCAAGTGTTTGGTAGCCGGCTAAACCGACACAGTATGTTTGGTTGTGTTCTATAATTGCTTACATCCAATTCCTTTGAACTTTGGTGGATTGTTGTCTCATTTTCAATCAAACTACTTCTCCTTAGGACAGATAGGGCGAGATATAGAGGCATAATCATGGTTTGGTATCGGTTAGTCAACACGTTTCTTAATTTTCTTACTTTATTTAATATTATAATTCTTGTAATCTGAGATCGGTGCACCTGAGATCACCCCCAGTTTTTGCAGGGGTTCGTATTGCTTATTTTAGATTTTTTTTGTGTTTTGTGTACTATTGTTTGTCTGTTTGTCTTTTTCTTTTTTAACCATGGCGTTGTCAATTTATTTTCTTATCTATGAGTTTGGCTGTACCTCTGTTATCATTTGCCCCTCTATTGTAATTAACATGTAACAGGCATTTGACGTAGTGTATGCAATGACGTGATTTTCCTTATAGAAGACATAATTTATAAATGTGGAATAATATATTTTTCATAATTGATATGCGGCAGAGGTCAGGCAACACCATTAGAGAATGACACTTGCTAATAATCTCTATAAAAGTTCCTTAACTTCTAATTAGTATCCCCTCTGCGCCTTCAGAAATAATCACTCAATATTGTTAATGTCTGCTTATTCTGGTGAAACAAATCACTTTCTGATATCATTTCTACCCCGATATTATGGCATCAATATCAATAGAAAATCAATAATTTTTACCTTATGTAAAACAAATCTCCGTTCCCATTACTTAGAAATCACATAAACAGGTGCAAGACTTCATTTTAATGTGTTCAAACGATGGAAAAAAAATAATAGGAATTTTACGTATAATGTGAAATAATTATGATATAGGTTTGATTTGGATGAATTATTTAAACACCCGAGGACAGACACCCGAGAAAGTCTTTTTCAACCAGATTGATATTTGATGCTGATGTCTTCATTATATTATAAGTACTGAGAAATATGAAATGTGAATGACGTTAATTTCTCTTCAAGGATTTTGGAAATGTATTTTAAGGTTTACATGGAAAGGAAGTTTAGGGTATGTACTGATAAGTCGATTTGTGTTTTTCTAAAGCAGACAGCTAAATCAATGTTTACACACTGAATTAGTATTAATTCAATCATTCTTTTACAAATCCACATACATATTGAACAAGGAAGCTTATTTATATTTACCGAAGTAGAAAATATAATAATATTCTGTCAAGTCTTTGTAACCTCTTATTTGAAAGGAGGGACTGAAATACTGCAAATAAACTTGCATACAAGTATTATAAGTATTTACTGTGACAAAGTTGCATTATGATTACGCAGCCTACAAAATTTAGTGTGTATTCGTAAAAAAACGAAACGGCTCCATCATTTAGTCTATATTTATAACAGGGGAACAGAATATTTCTTTTTTTAACATTTAACTCGATTTTTAACGTTAAATTCAAACTTCAACAAAGTAAAATAAGCCCATCGAATAATTATGCTATTATGGTCATAATGAAATTTGTTGGTGGTGCGGGATTCCACTTGTCTTAAAACCAATCAGCTCTAGGTAAGTAAATCTTTCTTTTTTTATTCGTCATATTGAAAAAACATATTGTCGTCTGATATGTACTTCATACGTGTTTCTCGTTTCACGTTTTTCGTTTTTGTTACCCCGACTTTGTTTTTTGTCCATGTATTTACGAGTTTTGAACAGCGGTATACTACTGTTGCCTTAATTTATATAGATTAGGCCGTTGACGGTGATTTTTGCTGTTTGAATTGTTTTACACTTGTAATTTTTGGTGCTCTTTATAGCTTGCTGTTCGGTGTGAGCATAGGCTCCGTGTTAAAAGCCGTACCTTAACCTATAATGGTTTACTTTTATAATTTGTTACTTGGATGGAGAGTTGTCTCATTGGCAATCATACCCCAGCTTCCTATATCTACCTACAATAATAAATAAAACGAGGTATCCAGTATGCAAATAAATTGTATTCTTTTGATTCATGTGGATTGATTTATTTTCGTGGGGACCAACTTTCGTGCATGTTCGTTGATATATAGTTTCGTGATTTTGCCGAATTCTACATACAGGCCTAAGGAAAATTTGTTATTCGTTGGAACATTTAGATTCGTGGTTCACCTGAATCTGAACCTGAACCTGAATCCATGAAATCCACGTAAATTGGTATCGAACGAATAATAATGAATCCACAGTAATAAAACAGCACCAATTTACTCTTAGTCTGGCATATAAATTTGTATATTGCTAACTCTCAAAGCATATATATGAAGCACTAAGACATATAACAAAAGAATAATTATAAAAATATGCATCTATAAATATTCAGTAAATTATTTCAATGAAATAAAATATTTAAACTGAAATAAAAGCTCTTTATTTAGCGTAAAGATACATGAAAAATATATCCAAGATTACCTGCAGACCGATCCACTTTAGAACTAAACAAGACCTCTAAAATGTGGTATTTCCAAATTGTAACTTTATCTTTAAGAATATTTGGTGCATTTAAGGCAGTAGACCAAGGTTAAGGGAAATTACTCTTAAAATCATCAGAACGTTTGTGTCAACCATTTTCATAAATATATTCGTAGCTTCTAGGTTACATAGATGATTTTCAAACGGTTTCAGGTAAGGGCTTAAAATACATTAATGAAACTTGACTTTTGCAAACGCATTACTGATTTAAAGAGTTATCTCCCTGAACTAAGGTCTACTTCCTAAATGTACTTTCCTTATAACTTGTGGACACTATACATGGGAAATCTAGAAGACCAGAACAGAGAGAAAACTGTATTTTGTTAGGACACAAAAACACATGAATCGTCAGTCATGTTTCTCCTTCTTTGGTTTGAATTAAAAGTAGCACGCCCCAAAACTTTGAACATAAGGAAAAAGTCAACTTAACCTTATGATAAAATCCCATTACGTATAGTACTGCTAAAATTATACTATGAACAAATGATAGTAATTGGTGGAAGTGATTTTGTACTTAGAAATGTAGATGGCAGCTAAGGCGACTACCATTTGATTTTCTATTTGCTATGAAGGCAGTAAAATTTCGAAAATATGTATCGTTGCCTATATTTAACTGGGGGTCCTGTCCCACCGAGAATATTAAATCATTGTCGCTGACATTAGTGTGTTGTAAGAAGGGTCAATTCTTTTTCAACCTCTACATATGAATGGGTGCCTTAGTCAATGTGGCAAACACATTTGAATAATATCCTAAACACAGTTGATTTCTTATTTTAGATAAACATGACCTTAAATAATTTCAGTGACTATTCGTTTTAATAGACTGTCCCTGTTTTATGCTCTAAAACTTCTTTTAGAATGCAAATCCCGTGGAAACATTTGTCTTTATCCTTTGTATAACTTTTTCTATTTTTGCCTATTTTAATGTTGAACTACTTTTTCTTTAATTTATTTATTTTCGTTCTAGAGACCATTGATAAAAGTGTCTGGTTTCATATTCTTTAAACAAGGACTGTTTGTATTCGAAAGTTGATTATTAAAATCATTGCTTAATATTTGTACATTGTGCTTACTTTGGATTTTGTTTAAATATTCTCAGTTCTTTAAAATATATCTTATTGCATGATTACATTTAATAATATTGGGAGGGGTGTAAAATTATTGTATATGAGCTTTAAAACCAGGAATAAAAGACATACTCGTTTAAATGACAGATTTTTAAAAGTTACTGAAAGGTAAGGGGGTTCAGAACATATCTATTTTTACTTCTTGCATTAGTAATTATGATTAGATATATTGATTTGTAAATTAACTAGATTGAAGACGTATCAATTAGTATATGTAAGTTTAAATCGGGCTATATTAGAAACATCGGTTGCTTAACAGAAGGTTCGGGAACCAGGCAGAAGCTAGCGAACAATAGCTAGCGAACAATAAGCCAGCGAACAATAAGGCGATATATCGAGAAACCAAAAAACAGAATAAGACAACAACGGCCGTTAAATAAAAAAGTATTCAAAAAGGCAGAAAATCAGTTAAAATATAGCAATTTTAACTCAATTTTGAAATGGTTTTTATCCAATCCATTGATTTAACAAGTCGCATTACTTTTTAGGCTAATATTCAGTACCACAATAACTCTGCATCTATCAACGGATTATTTGTAGGTGTAGGGCCACCAATGCACCCACTTCAATTTAGAACGTATGTAAAAGTAGTCCTACCCTGTAAATTATAGCACCTTTTATGTCATTGTTTAATTTAGAGCTCAAAATTTGAAAAAAATGTCAAAAAATTAGGGGGGTCGGCCTATTCCAGGGCTTCTAGAGAAAAATAATGAGGGGTGTCACGGGGAATGACTATATAGGTCTTGTAGAGGAGAAACAGGCGCTTCTTTTGCGCTAGGTATCGAAGGGCGCTATGTTCAAAAATCTAAAACTAGGGCTCAAAATTTGAAAAAAATGTCAAAAAATTAGGGGGGTCGGCCTATTCTAGGACTTCTAGAGAAAAATAATGAGGGGTGTCACGGGGAATGACTATATAGGTCTTGTAGAGGAGAAACAGGCGCTTCTTTTGCGCTAGGTATCGAAGGGCGCTATGTTCAAAAATCTGAAACTAGGGCTCAAAATTTGAAAAAAATGTCAAAAAATTAGGGGGGTCGGCCTATTCTAGGACTTCTAGAGAAAAATAATGAGGGGTGTCACGGGGAATGACTATATAGGTCTTGTAGAGGAGAAACAGGCGCTTCTTTTGCGCTAGGTATCGAAGGGCGCTATGATCAAAAATCTGAAACTAGGGCTCAAAATTTGAAAAAAATGTCAAAAAATTAGGGGGGTCGGCCTATTCTAGGACTTCTAGAGAAAAATAATAAGGGGTGTCACGGGGTATGACTATATAGGTCTTGTAGAGGAGAAACAGGCGCTTCTTTTGCGCAAGGTATCGAAGGGCGCTATGTTCAAAAATCTGAAACTAGAGCTCAAAATTCGAAAAAATTGTCCAAAAATGGGGGTAGGGTTGGCCTATTCCTGGAGTTCTAGAGAAAAATAATGAGGGGTGTCACGGGGAATGACTATATAGGTATTGTAAAGGAGAAACAGGCGCTTCTTTTGCGCTAGGTATCAAAGGGCGCTATGTTCAAAAATCTGAAACTAGGGCTCAAAATTTGAAAAAAAATGTAAAAAAAATGGGGGTAGGGTCAGCCTATTCCTGGAGTTCTAGAAAAAAATAATGGGGGGTGTCACGGGGTATGACTATATAGGTCATGTAGAGGAGAAACAGGCGCTTCTTTTGCGCTAGGTATCGAAGGGCGCTATGTTCAAAAATCTGAAACTAGAGCTCAAAATTTGAAAAAAATGTCAAAAAATTAGGGGGGTCGGCCTATTCCAGGGCTTCTAGAGAAAAATAATGATGGGTGTCACGGGGAATGACTATATAGGTCTTGTAGAGGAGAAACAGGCGCTTCTTTTGCGTTAGGTATCGAAGGGCGCTATGTTCAAAAATCTAAAACTAGGGCTCAAAATTTGAAAAAAATGTCAAAAAATTAGGGGGGTCGGCCTATTCTAGGACTTCTAGAGAAAAATAATGAGGGGTGTCACGGGGAATGACTATATAGGTCTTGTAGAGGAGAAACAGGCGCTTCTTTTGCGCTAGGTATCGAAGGGCGCTATGTTCAAAAATCTGAAACTAGGGCTCAAAATTTGAAAAAAATGTCAAAAAATTAGGGGGGTCGGCCTATTCCAGGGCTTCTAGAGAAAAATAATGATGGGTGTCACGGGGAATGACTATATAGGTCTTGTAGAGGAGAAACAGGCGCTTCTTTTGCGTTAGGTATCGAAGGGCGCTATGTTCAAAAATCTAAAACTAGGGCTCAAAATTTGAAAAAAATGTCAAAAAATTAGGGGGGTCGGCCTATTCTAGGACTTCTAGAGAAAAATAATGAGGGGTGTCACGGGGAATGACTATATAGGTCTTGTAGAGGAGAAACAGGCGCTTCTTTTGCGCTAGGTATCGAAGGGCGCTATGTTCAAAAATCTGAAACTAGGGCTCAAAATTTGAAAAAAATGTCAAAAAATTAGGGGGGTCGGCCTATTCCAGGGCGTCTAGAGAAAAATAATGAGGGGTGTCACGGGGAATGACTATATAGGTCTTATAGAGGAGAAACAGGGCGCTTCTTTTGCGCTAGGTATCGAAGGGCGCTATGTTCAAAAATCTGAAACTAGAGCTCAAAATTTGAAAAAAATGTCAAAAAATTAGGGGGGTCGGCCTATTCCAGGGCTTCTAGAGAAAAATAATGAGGGGTGTCACGGGGAATGACTTTTTAGGTCTTGTAGAGGAGAAACAGGCGCTTCTTTTGCGCTAGGTATCGAAGGGCGCTATGTTCAAAAATCTAAAACTAGGGCTCAAAATTTGAAAAAAATGTCAAAAAATTAGGGGGGTCGGCCTATTCCAGGGCTTCTAGAGAAAAATAATGAGGGGTGTCACGGGGAATGACTTTTTAGGTCTTGTAGAGGAGAAACAGGCGCTTCTTTTGCGCTAGGTATCGAAGGGCGCTATGTTCAAAAATCTAAAACTAGGGCTCAAAATTTGAAAAAAATGTCAAAAAATTAGGGGGGTCGGCCTATTCTAGGACTTCTAGAGAAAAATAATGAGGGGTGTCACGGGGAATGACTATATAGGTCTTGTAGAGGAGAAACAGGCGCTTCTTTTGCGCTAGGTATCGAAGGGCGCTATGTTCAAAAATCTGAAACTAGGGCTCAAAATTTGAAAAAAATGTCAAAAAATTAGGGGGGTCGGCCTATTCCAGGGCGTCTAGAGAAAAATAATGAGGGGTGTCACGGGGAATGACTATATAGGTCTTATAGAGGAGAAACAGGGCGCTTCTTTTGCGCTAGGTATCGAAGGGCGCTATGTTCAAAAATCTGAAACTAGAGCTTAAAATTTGAAAAAAATGTCAAAAAATTAGGGGGGTCGGCCTATTCCAGGGCTTCTAGAGAAAAATAATGAGGGGTGTCACGGGGAATGACTATATAGGTCTTGTAGAGGAGAAACAGGCGCTTCTTTTGCGCTAGGTATCGAAGGGCGCTATGTTCAAAAATCTAAAACTAGGGCTCAAAATTTGAAAAAAATGTCAAAAAATTAGGGGGGTCGGCCTATTCTAGGACTTCTAGAGAAAAATAATGAGGGGTGTCACGGGGAATGACTATATAGGTCTTGTAGAGGAGAAACAGGCGCTTCTTTTGCGCTAGGTATCGAAGGGCGCTATGTTCAAAAATCTGAAACTAGGGCTCAAAATTTGAAAAAAATGTCAAAAAATTAGGGGGGTCGGCCTATTCTAGGACTTCTAGAGAAAAATAATGAGGGGTGTCACGGGGAATGACTATATAGGTCTTGTAGAGGAGAAACAGGCGCTTCTTTTGCGCTAGGTATCGAAGGGCGCTATGATCAAAAATCTGAAACTAGGGCTCAAAATTTGAAAAAAATGTCAAAAAATTAGGGGGGTCGGCCTATTCTAGGACTTCTAGAGAAAAATAATAAGGGGTGTCACGGGGTATGACTATATAGGTCTTGTAGAGGAGAAACAGGCGCTTCTTTTGCGCAAGGTATCGAAGGGCGCTATGTTCAAAAATCTGAAACTAGAGCTCAAAATTCGAAAAAATTGTCCAAAAATGGGGGTAGGGTTGGCCTATTCCTGGAGTTCTAGAGAAAAATAATGAGGGGTGTCACGGGGAATGACTATATAGGTATTGTAAAGGAGAAACAGGCGCTTCTTTTGCGCTAGGTATCAAAGGGCGCTATGTTCAAAAATCTGAAACTAGGGCTCAAAATTTGAAAAAAAATGTAAAAAAAATGGGGGTAGGGTCAGCCTATTCCTGGAGTTCTAGAAAAAAATAATGGGGGGTGTCACGGGGTATGACTATATAGGTCATGTAGAGGAGAAACAGGCGCTTCTTTTGCGCTAGGTATCGAAGGGCGCTATGTTCAAAAATCTGAAACTAGAGCTCAAAATTTGAAAAAAATGTCAAAAAATTAGGGGGGTCGGCCTATTCCAGGGCTTCTAGAGAAAAATAATGATGGGTGTCACGGGGAATGACTATATAGGTCTTGTAGAGGAGAAACAGGCGCTTCTTTTGCGTTAGGTATCGAAGGGCGCTATGTTCAAAAATCTAAAACTAGGGCTCAAAATTTGAAAAAAATGTCAAAAAATTAGGGGGGTCGGCCTATTCTAGGACTTCTAGAGAAAAATAATGAGGGGTGTCACGGGGAATGACTATATAGGTCTTGTAGAGGAGAAACAGGCGCTTCTTTTGCGCTAGGTATCGAAGGGCGCTATGTTCAAAAATCTGAAACTAGGGCTCAAAATTTGAAAAAAATGTCAAAAAATTAGGGGGGTCGGCCTATTCCAGGGCTTCTAGAGAAAAATAATGATGGGTGTCACGGGGAATGACTATATAGGTCTTGTAGAGGAGAAACAGGCGCTTCTTTTGCGTTAGGTATCGAAGGGCGCTATGTTCAAAAATCTAAAACTAGGGCTCAAAATTTGAAAAAAATGTCAAAAAATTAGGGGGGTCGGCCTATTCTAGGACTTCTAGAGAAAAATAATGAGGGGTGTCACGGGGAATGACTATATAGGTCTTGTAGAGGAGAAACAGGCGCTTCTTTTGCGCTAGGTATCGAAGGGCGCTATGTTCAAAAATCTGAAACTAGGGCTCAAAATTTGAAAAAAATGTCAAAAAATTAGGGGGGTCGGCCTATTCCAGGGCGTCTAGAGAAAAATAATGAGGGGTGTCACGGGGAATGACTATATAGGTCTTATAGAGGAGAAACAGGGCGCTTCTTTTGCGCTAGGTATCGAAGGGCGCTATGTTCAAAAATCTGAAACTAGAGCTCAAAATTTGAAAAAAATGTCAAAAAATTAGGGGGGTCGGCCTATTCCAGGGCTTCTAGAGAAAAATAATGAGGGGTGTCACGGGGAATGACTTTTTAGGTCTTGTAGAGGAGAAACAGGCGCTTCTTTTGCGCTAGGTATCGAAGGGCGCTATGTTCAAAAATCTAAAACTAGGGCTCAAAATTTGAAAAAAATGTCAAAAAATTAGGGGGGTCGGCCTATTCCAGGGCTTCTAGAGAAAAATAATGAGGGGTGTCACGGGGAATGACTTTTTAGGTCTTGTAGAGGAGAAACAGGCGCTTCTTTTGCGCTAGGTATCGAAGGGCGCTATGTTCAAAAATCTAAAACTAGGGCTCAAAATTTGAAAAAAATGTCAAAAAATTAGGGGGGTCGGCCTATTCTAGGACTTCTAGAGAAAAATAATGAGGGGTGTCACGGGGAATGACTATATAGGTCTTGTAGAGGAGAAACAGGCGCTTCTTTTGCGCTAGGTATCGAAGGGCGCTATGTTCAAAAATCTGAAACTAGGGCTCAAAATTTGAAAAAAATGTCAAAAAATTAGGGGGGTCGGCCTATTCCAGGGCGTCTAGAGAAAAATAATGAGGGGTGTCACGGGGAATGACTATATAGGTCTTATAGAGGAGAAACAGGGCGCTTCTTTTGCGCTAGGTATCGAAGGGCGCTATGTTCAAAAATCTGAAACTAGAGCTTAAAATTTGAAAAAAATGTCAAAAAATTAGGGGGGTCGGCCTATTCCAGGGCTTCTAGAGAAAAATAATGAGGGGTGTCACGGGGAATGACTATATAGGTCTTGTAGAGGAGAAACA
This sequence comes from Mytilus trossulus, assembly GCF_036588685.1. Taxonomy (NCBI): domain Eukaryota; kingdom Metazoa; phylum Mollusca; class Bivalvia; order Mytilida; family Mytilidae; genus Mytilus; species Mytilus trossulus. The sequence goes on from NC_086373.1 coordinate 34,113,247, forward strand.
GGCGCTTCTTTTGCGCTAGGTATCGAAGGGCGCTATGTTCAAAAATCTAAAACTAGGGCTCAAAATTTGAAAAAAATGTCAAAAAATTAGGGGGGTCGGCCTATTCTAGGACTTCTAGAGAAAAATAATGAGGGGTGTCACGGGGAATGACTATATAGGTCTTGTAGAGGAGAAACAGGCGCTTCTTTTGCGCTAGGTATCGAAGGGCGCTATGTTCAAAAATCTGAAACTAGGGCTCAAAATTTGAAAAAAATGTCAAAAAATTAGGGGGGTCGGCCTATTCTAGGACTTCTAGAGAAAAATAATGAGGGGTGTCACGGGGAATGACTATATAGGTCTTGTAGAGGAGAAACAGGCGCTTCTTTTGCGCTAGGTATCGAAGGGCGCTATGATCAAAAATCTGAAACTAGGGCTCAAAATTTGAAAAAAATGTCAAAAAATTAGGGGGGTCGGCCTATTCTAGGACTTCTAGAGAAAAATAATAAGGGGTGTCACGGGGTATGACTATATAGGTCTTGTAGAGGAGAAACAGGCGCTTCTTTTGCGCAAGGTATCGAAGGGCGCTATGTTCAAAAATCTGAAACTAGAGCTCAAAATTCGAAAAAATTGTCCAAAAATGGGGGTAGGGTTGGCCTATTCCTGGAGTTCTAGAGAAAAATAATGAGGGGTGTCACGGGGAATGACTATATAGGTATTGTAAAGGAGAAACAGGCGCTTCTTTTGCGCTAGGTATCAAAGGGCGCTATGTTCAAAAATCTGAAACTAGGGCTCAAAATTTGAAAAAAATGTAAAAAAAATGGGGGTAGGGTCAGCCTATTCCTGGAGTTCTAGAAAAAAATAATGGGGGGTGTCACGGGGTATGACTATATAGGTCATGTAGAGGAGAAACAGGCGCTTCTTTTGCGCTAGGTATCGAAGGGCGCTATGTTCAAAAATCTGAAACTAGAGCTCAAAATTTGAAAAAAATGTCAAAAAATTAGGGGGGTCGGCCTATTCCAGGGCTTCTAGAGAAAAATAATGATGGGTGTCACGGGGAATGACTATATAGGTCTTGTAGAGGAGAAACAGGCGCTTCTTTTGCGTTAGGTATCGAAGGGCGCTATGTTCAAAAATCTAAAACTAGGGCTCAAAATTTGAAAAAAATGTCAAAAAATTAGGGGGGTCGGCCTATTCTAGGACTTCTAGAGAAAAATAATGAGGGGTGTCACGGGGAATGACTATATAGGTCTTGTAGAGGAGAAACAGGCGCTTCTTTTGCGCTAGGTATCGAAGGGCGCTATGTTCAAAAATCTGAAACTAGGGCTCAAAATTTGAAAAAAATGTCAAAAAATTAGGGGGGTCGGCCTATTCCAGGGCTTCTAGAGAAAAATAATGATGGGTGTCACGGGGAATGACTATATAGGTCTTGTAGAGGAGAAACAGGCGCTTCTTTTGCGTTAGGTATCGAAGGGCGCTATGTTCAAAAATCTAAAACTAGGGCTCAAAATTTGAAAAAAATGTCAAAAAATTAGGGGGGTCGGCCTATTCTAGGACTTCTAGAGAAAAATAATGAGGGGTGTCACGGGGAATGACTATATAGGTCTTGTAGAGGAGAAACAGGCGCTTCTTTTGCGCTAGGTATCGAAGGGCGCTATGTTCAAAAATCTGAAACTAGGGCTCAAAATTTGAAAAAAATGTCAAAAAATTAGGGGGGTCGGCCTATTCCAGGGCGTCTAGAGAAAAATAATGAGGGGTGTCACGGGGAATGACTATATAGGTCTTATAGAGGAGAAACAGGGCGCTTCTTTTGCGCTAGGTATCGAAGGGCGCTATGTTCAAAAATCTGAAACTAGAGCTCAAAATTTGAAAAAAATGTCAAAAAATTAGGGGGGTCGGCCTATTCCAGGGCTTCTAGAGAAAAATAATGAGGGGTGTCACGGGGAATGACTTTTTAGGTCTTGTAGAGGAGAAACAGGCGCTTCTTTTGCGCTAGGTATCGAAGGGCGCTATGTTCAAAAATCTAAAACTAGGGCTCAAAATTTGAAAAAAATGTCAAAAAATTAGGGGGGTCGGCCTATTCCAGGGCTTCTAGAGAAAAATAATGAGGGGTGTCACGGGGAATGACTTTTTAGGTCTTGTAGAGGAGAAACAGGCGCTTCTTTTGCGCTAGGTATCGAAGGGCGCTATGTTCAAAAATCTAAAACTAGGGCTCAAAATTTGAAAAAAATGTCAAAAAATTAGGGGGGTCGGCCTATTCTAGGACTTCTAGAGAAAAATAATGAGGGGTGTCACGGGGAATGACTATATAGGTCTTGTAGAGGAGAAACAGGCGCTTCTTTTGCGCTAGGTATCGAAGGGCGCTATGTTCAAAAATCTGAAACTAGGGCTCAAAATTTGAAAAAAATGTCAAAAAATTAGGGGGGTCGGCCTATTCCAGGGCGTCTAGAGAAAAATAATGAGGGGTGTCACGGGGAATGACTATATAGGTCTTATAGAGGAGAAACAGGGCGCTTCTTTTGCGCTAGGTATCGAAGGGCGCTATGTTCAAAAATCTGAAACTAGAGCTTAAAATTTGAAAAAAATGTCAAAAAATTAGGGGGGTCGGCCTATTCTAGGACTTCTAGAGAAAAATAATGAGGGGTGTCACGGGGTATGACTATATAGGTCTTGTAGAGGAGAAACAGGCGCTTCTTTTGCGCAAGGTATCGAAGGGCGCTATGTTCAAAAATCTGAAACTAGAGCTCAAAATTCGAAAAAATTGTCCAAAAATGGGGGTAGGGTTGGCCTATTCCTGGAGTTCTAGAGAAAAATAATGAGGGGTGTCACGGGGAATGACTATATAGGTATTGTAGAGGAGAAACAGGCGCTTCTTTTGCGCTAGGTATCAAAGGGAGCTATGTTCAAAAATCTGAAACTAGGGCTCAAAATTTGAAAAAAATGTAAAAAAAATGGGGGTAGGGTCAGCCTATTCCTGGAGTTCTAGAAAAAAATAATGGGGGGTGTCACGGGGTATGACTATATAGGTCATGTAGAGGAGAAACAGGCGCTTCTTTTGCGCTAGGTATCGAAGGGCGCTATGTTCAAAAATCTGAAACTAGAGCTCAAAATTTGAAAAAAATGTCAAAAAATTAGGGGGGTCGGCCTATTCCAGGGCTTCTAGAGAAAAATAATGATGGGTGTCACGGGGAATGACTATATAGGTCTTGTAGAGGAGAAACAGGCGTTTCTTTTGCGCTAGGTATTGAAGGGCGCTATGTTAAAAAATCTGAAACTAGAGCTCAAAATTTGAAAAAGATGTCAAAAATTTGGGGGTCAGCCAGCAGCGGCATAACGCAAAAAAACTCATCATAAATACCAGACGCGCGTTTCATCTACAAAAGACTCATTAGTGACGCTCGAATCAAAATAATGGTTGAAAGGCCAAAATAAAGGACGAATTTGAAGAGCATTGAGAACATAACATTCCTAGCAGTTTTGCCAAATACAGGTAAGGCAGTCTATTCCTGGTGTAGAAAAACCTTATTTTTTTTCAAAATATTCAAAGCGGTGTTAATTTATAAGATTATATCAATGATAAGCCAAGTCAACACAAGTGCTGACTACTGGGCTGGTGATACCCTCGGGGAAATAAATCTCTACCAGCAGTGGCATCGACTCAGTGGTTGCATTTTAAGTTTTAACTCGTCATAGATACCAGTATTTTAATTTTATATTTACGCCAGACGCGCATTTCGTCTACAATATATCAGTGAATGTCCTGTGAAGGGAAAACAGGCGAACCGTTTGCGTAAGTCTTCAAATGGTGCTATGTTCAATTTTGTCGAAAGGAACTTAAAAAATTTAATGAAAAACTCAACTATCAGACAAGAACGCGAAAACCAAAAAAAACCAACATATGATAGTCAGCAAAGACTAATTTTCAATTTCTTGTCATAAAAAGTCATAATTTCCCCATCCGAATAACATGATAAAAGAGTTTGTAAAATGTGTTATGTAAATACTGATAAAAAAATGCTGATCTGGCTGTGAAGGTTATGTCGAACAGAAAACAACGAAGATGAAAGAACTTTAGTGCGAATGCCAGATGGTATATAACCAAATTGGAATTGAAATTAAAAAAACACTCTTTATTTTTTTCTGATATAATTTGTTAAAATTGAACTAGTTAAACACTATTTAAATATCACCGGAGTTTGATCAATAATTATCGACTCGATAAGTTCTTATCTGCACATGCAGCTACTGTACCCGTACACAGCAAAAAATGTGTTTCATCCTCATTGTTTTCAACACTTTAAATAACCAAGTTTATAAAGTTGTGTGATTGACACCTTGAAATTGGTCCTCCACAACTCTTAACCGCAGCAAGATGGCAGATTATCAGCATGATAAGAGGCAGGAATGTCGCGGTGACAATTGCACGTATTGTCGGTCATCACTTTTCCACTATAAGTCGTTTAGATAAAAAAAAAAAAATGAGGCAATACACGATATAAAAGACTATCCGAGATCAAAAAGACCCCCTATGCCACCTGCTAGGGAAAATCAAGCATGATAAAGCTTAGTCAGTAAGAAACCCATTGCATACAATACAATCCTAAAAAGAGAGGACTGGGCATACAGGAGCCTTTTAACAATAATTTTTCGAGATTGAATCAACCCTTGTGGTTATTGTGCGACCATTTCAGGGACGTTTGCTTACGAACAGACACACAGTTATCCGTATCCAATGTAGTGCAGAGCTCGCCAAAATTGGAAATTAGCATCGTGGAGGAAAATCCATTGTTCAAATTGAATTCGGTTCATCTTCCTTGGCCAGATCTTAGCCCGGATTTGAACCATATCGAGCATATTTGGGACACTATTGGGCGGAAAGTGCACAAAAAGACACACCAGTGCAAACACATCATGAAATAAACAATGCCCTTCATCAGAAATGGTTGCTGCTACCTTAACAACATATTAGCCGATTTATTGCAGGAATCAGAATACGGTGAAATGCGGTAATCCGTTTGATTGGAGGCTGCGCACAAAGTACTAATTCTTTGGCGTATAACGACCAACCATGATGCGAACAGTCATCTGAAGATTAATTTTGAAATACCTGACATTGTAAAGTTCGACTACAGTACAAGTTGAAAATGCATTTTTTGTACAAAAGACACTACATTTTGTTATTAAAATTGTGGTTGCCAATGTTATCATAAACTATGTTTCAATAATATCATACACATATGTTATTATATTTCATCCAAAAAAATAGGCTGATTTTTCAAGTTTTAAAAAATCAAGGTGTTGCAATACTTTTTTCTATGTGTATATATAATACAGCCGTGCGTAAGATGGGTTAATTAGGGTGGTTAACTTAACGTCTTTTTGAAATAAGTCACTCGCCTATTGCAAATAAGCAGTCGATGCTCAACATTAGAATACAACGACTCGCAACTATGTAAGTTAAAGAACAAGGGTTGTTAACTATGCACTATATAACCGACTTCATCTAGTCAGCCGATTAACAAACCTCATCTTCACAAAAGTACAAATCGGTCTAGGTGTCTCTATAGAAAAGTTTGTTAAACGGATAAAATATTTCGACTTAAATTCGAGAAACGATGCTTGATCGTTGTTCGTTTGAGTGAAACTTGGATTACAGTTCTGTTTCAACAGAATAAAGAATTCACGTTTATTCTTCGCATCATTTATGTCATACCATATGCAAGTCAAGTATTTTCATAAAACTATGGACGGAAAAGATTACCGAATTCAACAACAAAGAGATCAAAGTACTATGTATAAAACACTGCGTTGATGTCTACTCTATCGATCCCGCAAGATTTGAGGAAACTCGAGTGTTTCTCGACCACTGAGATCATACCATGATGGGGAAGATGAAAAAATACTTTAAAGCCAAAAATATTCGCACTTGCGTGATTAGTACTTTAGATGATCTCATTAACCAACAAAAGCACCACCAAACAGGAATCGACTTAGGACATATGGCCGCAACTTATAAGAAATATGAAAGATAATAAGTTGAAGTGTAACTTGTATGCAGACATACTAACTATACAGCAGGGTCAGTTCCGCGTGATTACCAATTCCAGAATTTTAACAATGAGGAAAAACAGGGTTCCCGAACTTCTGAATACCTCGTATCGCATCTATAATCGTATAATTGGGGTGATGTAAATGATCTCTTGGAGGAATGGAAAGGTATTCTCAGTCATTCATTTCTTGGTTCAAACAATAAGACATGGAGTCACAACCTCTATTTTCAAACACAAAGGTTCGTGATTTTATCTCCGTTTCTGGGAGACAATTTCAGGGACCAAATTGTCGGCTCTTCCTTCACACCATTTGCGAGTATTGTCTTCTGGAACAACGATAGTCTGTCAGAAGGATACGCGACTGATCACGTGTTAAAAGAGAGCAATACCACTTGCACGTAAAAGACAACTTGTTAGCTTCCAAAAAAGCAGGCTAATGGCGCTGCAAGGCAGCACTCGCACAATAAAAGTAGAAAGGGGTATGATTAATTTAACTCATAATAACTTGTTTCCAAATACACTTAAAATAACTATGCTTAAACTAACATATCTAGAAGGTCTATATTCTTGTTGATTCTCCAGGACTGTAAAGGTTATGAGAATGTAAAGGTTACTACTAGTAACCAATGATTCAGCGGTTTTCTCTGATAAATCAGAGTAACTACTATGAATATATGATGCATTCTATTAAACAAGAGATGTCGACGTGCATCAATTTAAATGGCGTGCCGGTGATATTGAGAGGAGTGACTTGCGAGTAGACATTGTTTGTAGTTGAAATTATAATATGTATTTGTGTATTAGAGGTAGTAACATTGCTACCTAAAAAAACGATAGTATTGACGGGTAAGTTATAACTAGATGATTGTGAGGATTGAATAAAAAAAATCTAATTTGACGGATTTCTTAATCTGAACGAACATTTACTGATTTGTTTCCTAAATCTCTTCCACCACCTTTTTATACCAGAAATCTTCTGCAATTTTATCATGATGACCTATATAAATATCACTTTTTTGTGAGTATGAATCTAAAATTCCTCAATTTTTATATCGAAACTATCTAGTTATGTATCAAAAATTCTTCTGAAGTCTTGTAAGTGCTCGTTCATTTCCGGAACAAATGGCTTTAAGCTTTGTATTACTTTTCCTTTCTTAAAATAGAAATAAAGGACTTCTTAACTATGTGAGAGACGTATTATTCATAGAAAGATGTCAAAGTGACGTGACATTACATTGAGTGCGGCACATAGTAAACGCCATGTGTGTGGTATTTACGAGAGGTATGAGTATGATGCAACGTATTACCCTAAATTTTTAAGGTTTCGATATCTACTCTAGTTTGTCTCAACACATCTCACTCCGTAAATCTATTCAATTTCTCTTTCTTGTTCTTCTTGTTTTGCTTACCAAACATTCATCACCTGGATCTCAGCTGTCGTTTTATTTTCGTGAAGTTAACAAATCAATGGTTCTGCATGTTTGAATTTGTGGTCATACTTGTCCAGCTTGTTCATTATTTTTTCTCATGTTCTTTTATTGCTGCATCATATTCTATTTGCATCCATTTTATATCCGTTTCATACGTGCTTTTGAATGAACCAACATTTCATTACAGCATCCGAAATGGCCCTCAGAGCTTTCATGATGGTGATATTGTGGTCATTCATGTTCCAGTATCTGAAGAAACTACACTTGATCGTCCCTTTTTATCAATGACCCTTTCTGTTGTTATTTTCCCTGAAAAGTGTTATTCAAGTTGGATGACCGTTTCCGATGGATTTGGGCTCTTTTTGGTGAGTCGTCCAAGTTCGTCCCAAAAGATGTCCCATTGGCGATAATCTGAAGACATTACTGGCCACGGCAACACTCGAATGCGATTATTCTCCAAAACTCATTAAAATGTGTTTACAACGGGCGTTTTCTGTTATAAATGTAGTTTAACGATGCCTTCGGAGAAACGGGAGAACTAGTGGAGCCAGAATTTCGTTTCTATACCTTTTTGCATTTAGGTTTCATTCACTAATTGTCAGATCGGGGCGTTCCTGGTAGGTTATCCATTTCATACCATTAATTCGCCACCCTAAAGCCAATTTGTTTCCTGTACGCACGCATCAAAAAAAGCATGTCTCTGCCGTCGATAAATGTCAAGTTGAATTTCGATTCAGCGGTAAAAAGGATTTGTCTCCATGTTAGTCTATATGTCATCGAAACCGAACCCCCCTTATTTAACTCGCGACATCCTTCAATTCTGCGTAAGGATAGGTCACTTCAACGAACGACGAGCTCTTAGACTGCCTTAAATAAAGTCGGTTACAAACTGTTTGCGCATATAGCCTATTTTTGTTTCTTCCATGAGTTTCTCCAAATCGATTATGGAGATGAATAATGCGGATTTGCCAATCTTCACACAACCTCGTTTCACGTGAGTTGCAACCTCGGGGACGTTAAAATGTTGTACCAGTATCTCTAAGACGAGTCTTTAGCGCCTTTCAAAGTCATTCTAGACATTGAATAGTGCTCGATACATTTAATGATCAAAAGGAAAACTCAGTTCCATCTCTATAAAGGTAAATGATTGAAAAAAAATGCGTATTTGTTTGAAATCGGAAAATGGAGTAAAGTTATCTACGAATTTAAAAAAAAAAACTAAATGATCAGGAATAAATTATTCAGGTCATTAGTTTTAATCGTGAAAATATTACAAACTAATATATTAAATATATTTTACTTAAAAAGTAATTTTTCTTTTTTTATATATACACATGGAAAAAAGTATTGCAAAATATTGATTTTTTAAAACTTGAATAATCAGCCTTTTATTTTTGACGGAATAAGATAAAATATTTGTAAAATAATATTGAAACATAGTTTATGAAAATAATGGCATTTTAACGAACAAAAAATGATTGAAAAAAAAATATTTATCTAACCACAATTCTAAAAACAAAATGAGGTGTTTTTTTTGTACAAAAAACTGCATTTTACCACTTTTACTGTAGTCGAACTTTACAATGTCAGACATTTCAAAATTAATCTTAAGATGATTGTTCACATCATGGTTAATCGTTATACGCCAAAAAAAATAGTACTTTGTGCGCAGTCTCCATTTAAACGGTCAATCGCCTATTAACGTCTTATGATTTCTGCCATAAATCGACTAATTTGTTGCTTAGGTAGCAGCAACCATTTCTGATGAAGGGCATTGTTTATTTCATCACGTGTTTGGACTGGGGTGTCCTTTTGTGCACTTTCCGCCCAATAGTGTCCCAAATATGCTCGATATGGTTCAAATCCGGGCTACGATCTGGTCAAGGAAAATGGATTTTCCTCCACGATACTTATTTCCAATTTTGGAGAGCTCTGCACTACATTGGATACGGATAACTGTGTGTCTGTTCGTAAGCAAACGTCCCTGAAATGGTCTTATCGCACAATAACCAGAAGGGATGATTCAATCTCGAACAATTATTGTTAAAAGGCTCCTGTATGCCCAGTCCTCTCTTTTTATGGTTGTATTGTATGCAATGGGTTTCTTTCTGACTAAGCTTCATCATGCTTGATTTTCCCTAGCAGGTGGCATAGGGGGTCTTTTTGATCTCGGATAGTCTTTCATATCGTGTATTGCCTGATTTTTATTCTCTAAACGACTAATAGTGGAAAAGTGATGACCGACAATACGTGCAGTTGTCAGAGCGACATTCCTGCCTCTCTCATGCTGATAATCTGCCATCTTGCTGCGGTTAAGAGTTGTGGAGGACCTATTTCAAGGTGTCAATCACACAACTTTATAAACTTGGTTATTTAAAGTGTTGAAAACAATGAGGATGAAACACATGTTTTGCTGTGTACGGGTGCAGTAGCTGCATGTGCAGATAAGAACTTATCGAGTCGATAATTATTGATCAAACTCCGGTGATATTTAAATAGTGTTTAACTAGTTCAATTTTAACAAATTATATCAGAAAAAAATAAAGAGTGTTTTTTTTAATTTCAATTCCAATTTGGTTATATACCATCTGGCATTCGCACTAAAGTTCTTTCATCTTCGTTGTTTTCTTTTCGACATAACCTTCACAGCCAGTAATCAGCATTTTTTTTATCAGTATTTACATAACACATTTTACAAACTCTTTTATCATGTTATTCGGATGGGGGAATTATGACTTTTTATGACAAGAAATTGAAAATTAGTCTTTGCTGACTATCATATGTTTTTTTTTTTGGTTTTCGCGTTCTTGTCTGACAGTTGAGTTTTTCATTAAATTTTTTAAGTTCCTTTCGACAAAATTGAACATAGCACCATTCGAAATGCGCATCTGGTGCAACAAAATTGGTACCGTTGATTTTATTACTACCACTGGGTCGATGCCTCTGCTGGTGGACTATTAGTCCCCGAGGGTATCACCAGCCCAGTAGCCAGTACTTCGGTACTGGCATGAAAATACGGATTTTTTGTGTTATTAAAATTTGCTGTTACAAAATATTAGAAATTATTATAAATTAAGGAATGTATCTCCCTCATGCAAAGCTCTGATTCCTTTCACGAATTTGGTTATTCTTTTTGGACCTTTTGAAATATAGCTCTTCATCTTTTATATATGCTTTGGATTTCAAATATTTTGGCCACGAGCATCACTGAAGAGACATGTATTGTCGAAATGCGCATCTGGTGCAACAAAATTGGTACCGTTGATTTTATTGAAGACTTACGCAAACGGTTCGCCTGTTTTCCCTTCACAGGACATTCACTGATATATTGTAGACGAAATGCGCGACTGGCGTAAATATAAAATTAAAATACTGGTATCTATATATGATGAGTTAAAACTTAAAATGCAACCACTGAGTCGATGCCACTGCTGGTAGAGATTCATTTCCCCGAGGGTATCACCAGCCCAGTAGTCAGCACTTGTGTTGACTTGGCTAACCATTGATATAATCTTATAAATTAACACCGCTTTGAATTTTTGAAAAAAATAAGGTTTTTCTACACCAGGAATAGACTGCCTTACCTGTAATTGGCAAAACTGCTAGGAATGTTATATTCTCAATGCTCTTCAAATTCGTCCTTTATTTTGGCCTTTCAACCATTATTTTGATTCGAGCGTCACTAATGAGTCATTTGTAGATGAAACGCGCGTCTGGTATTTATGATGAGATTTTTTGTGTTATGCCGCTGCCGGCTGACCCCCCTAATTTTTGACATCTTTTTCCAATTTTAAGCTCTAGTTTCAGATTTTTGAACATAGCGCCCTTCAATACCTAGCGCAAAAGAAACGCCTGTTTCTCCTCTACAAGACCTATATAGTCATTCCCCGTGACATTCCTCTATATTTTTCTCTAAATCTCCTGGAATAAACCGACCCTACCCCAATTTTTTGGACAAATTTTTCGAATTTTGAGCTCTAGTTTCAGATTTTTGAACATAGCGCCCTTCGATACCTAGCGCAAAAGAAGCGCCTGTTTCTCCTCTTCAATACCTATATAGCCATACCCCTTGACACCCCTCATTATTTTTCTCTAGAAGCCCTGGAATAGGCCGACCCCCCTAATTTTTTGACATTTTTTTCAAATTTTGAGCTCTAGTTTCAGATTTTTGAACATAGCGCCCTTCGATACCTAGCGCAAAAGAAGCGCCTGTTTCTCCTCTACAAGACCTATATAGTCATTCCCGTGACACCCCTCATTATTTTTCTCTAGACGCCCTGGAAAAGGCCGACCCCCCTAATTTTTTGACATTTTTTTCAAATTTTGGGCTCTAGTTTCAGATTTTTGAACATAGCGCCCTTCGATACCTAGCGCAAAAGAAGCGCCTGTTTCTCCTCTTCAAGACATATATAGTCATACCCCGTGACACCCCTCATTATTTTTCTCTAGAAGTCCTAGAATAGGCCGACCCCCCTAATTTTTTGACATTTTTTTCAAATTTTGAGCCCTAGTTTCAGATTTTTGAACATAGCGCCCTTCGATACCTTGCGCAAAAGAAGCGCCTGTTTCTCCTCTACAAGACCTATATAGTCATTCTCCGTGACACCCCTCATTATTTTTCTCTAGAAGCCCTGGAATAGGCCGACCCCCCTAATTTTTCGACATTTTTTTCAAATTTTGAACCCTAGTTTCAGATTTTTGAACATAGCGCCCTTCGATACCTAGCGCAAAAGAAGCGCCTGTTTCTCCTCTACAAGACCTATATAGTCATTCCTTTGACACCCCTCATTATTTGTCTCTAGAAGCCCTGGAATAGGCCGACCCCCCTAATTTTTTGACATTTTTTTCAAATTTTGAGCTCTAGTTTCAGATTTTTGAACATAGCGCCCTTCGATACCTAGCGCAAAAGAAGCGCCTGTTTCTCCTCTACAATACCTATATAGTCATACCCCGTGACACCCCTCATTATTTTTCTCTAGAACTCCAGGAATAGGCTGACCCTACCCCAATTTTTTTTACATTTTTTTCAAATTTTGAGCCCTAGTTTCAGATTTTTGAACATAGCGCCCTTCGATACCTAGCGCAAAAGAAGCGCCTGTTTCTCCTCTACAAGACCTATATAGTCATATCCCGTGACACCCCCCATTATTTTTCTCTAGAACTCCTGGAAAAGGCCAACCCCACCCCCATTTTTTGGACAATTTTTTCGAATTTTGAGCTCTAGTTTCAGATTTTTGAACATAGCGCCCTTCGATACCTTGCGCAAAAGAAGCGCCTGTTTCTCCTCTTCAAGACCTATATAGTCATACCCCGTGACACCCCTCATTATTTTTCTCTAGAAGTCCTAGAATAGGCCGACCCCCTAATTTTTTGACATTTTTTTCAAATTTTGAGCCCTAGTTTCAGATTTTTTAACATAGCGCCCTTCGATACCTAGCGCAAAAGAAGCGCCTGTTTCTCCTCTACAAGACCTATATAGTCATTCCCCGTGACACCCCTCATTATTTTTCTCTAGAAGTCCTAGAATAGGCTGACCCCCCTAATTTTTTGACATTTTTTTCAAATTTTGAACCCTAGTTTCAGATTTTTGAACATAGCGCCCTTCGATACCTAGCGTAAAAGAAGCGCCTGTTTCTCCTCTACAAGACCTATATAGTCATTTCCCGTGACACCCCTCATTTTTTTCTCTAGAAGCCCTGGAATAGGCCGACCCCCCTAATTTTTTGACATTTTTTTCAAATTTTGAACCCTAGTTTCAGATTTTTGAACATAGCGCCCTTCGATACCTAGCGCAAAAGAAGCGCCTGTTTCTCCTCTACAAGACCTATATAGTCATTTCCCGTGACACCCCTCATTATTTTTCTCTAGAAGCCCTGGAATAGGCCGACCCCCCTAATTTTTTGACATTTTTTTCAAATTTTGAGCTCTAGTTTCAGATTTTTGAACATAGCGCCCTTCGATACCTAGTGCAAAAGAAGCGCCTGTTTCTCCTCTACAAGACCTATATAGTCATACTCCGTGACACCCCTCATTATTTTTCTCTAGAACTCCAGGAATAGGCTGACCCTACCCCAATTTTTTTTACATTTTTTTCAAATTTTGAGCCCTAGTTTCAGATTTTTGAACATAGCGCCCTTCGATACCTAGCGCAAAAGAAGCGCCTGTTTCTCCTCTACAAGACCTATATAGTCATATCCCGTGACACCCCCCATTATTTTTCTCTAGAACTCCTGGAAAAGGCCAACCCCACCCCCATTTTTTGGACAATTTTTTCGAATTTTGAGCTCTAGTTTCAGATTTTTGAACATAGCGCCCTTCGATACCTTGCGCAAAAGAAGCGCCTGTTTCTCCTCTTCAAGACCTTTATAGTCATACCCCGTGACACCCCTCATTATTTTTCTCTAGAAGTCCTAGAATAGGCTGACCCCCCTAATTTTTTGACATTTTTTCAAATTTTGAACCCTAGTTTCAGATTTTTGAACATAGCGCCCTTCGATACCTAGCGCAAAAGAAGCGCCTGTTTCTCCTCTACAAGACCTATATAGTCATTCCCCGTGACACCCCTCATTATTTTTCTCTATAAGCCCTGGAATAGGCCGACCCCCCTAATTTTTTGACATTTTTTTCAAATTTTGAGCTCTAGTTTCAGATTTTTGAACATAGCGCCCTTCGATACCTAGCGCAAAAGAAGCGCCTGTTTCTCCTCTACAATACCTATATAGTCATACCCCGTGACACCCCTCATTATTTTTCTCTAGAACTCCAGGAATAGGCTGACCCTACCCCAATTTTTTTTACATTTTTTTCAAATTTTGAGCCCTAGTTTCAGATTTTTGAACATAGCGCCCTTCGATACCTAGCGCAAAAGAAGCGCCTGTTTCTCGTCTACAAGACCTATATAGTCATATCCCGTGACACCCCCCATTATTTTTCTCTAGAACTCCTGGAAAAGGCCAACCCCACCCCCATTTTTGGGACAATTTTTTCGAATTTTGAGCTCTAGTTTCAGATTTTTGAACATAGCGCCCTTCGATACCTTGCGCAAAAGAAGCGCCTGTTTCTCCTCTTCAAGACCTATATAGTCATACCCCGTGACACCCCTCATTATTTTTCTCTAGAAGTCCTAGAATAGGCCGACCCCCCTAATTTTTTGACATTTTTTTCAAATTTTAAGCCCTAGTTTCAGATTTTTGAACATAGCGCCCTTCGATACCTAGCGCAAAAGAAGCGCCTGTTTCTCCTCTACAAGACCTATATAGTCATTCCCCGTGACACCCCTCATTATTTTTCTCTAGAAGTCCTAGAATAGGCTGACCCCCCTAATTTTTTGACATTTTTTTCAAATTTTGAACCCTAGTTTCAGATTTTTGAACATAGCGCCCTTCGATACCTAGCGTAAAAGAAGCGCCTGTTTCTCCTCTACAAGACCTATATAGTCATTCCCCGTGACACCCCTCATTTTTTTTCTCTAGAAGCCCTGGAATAGGCCGATCCCCCTAATTTTTTGACATTTTTTTCAAATTTTGAACCCTAGTTTCAGATTTTTGAACATAGCGCCCTTCGATACCTAGCGCAAAAGAAGCGCCTGTTTCTCCTCTACAAGACCTATATAGTCATTCCCCGTGACACCCCTCATTATTTTTCTCTAGAAGCCCTGGAATAGGCCGACCCCCCTAATTTTTTGACATTTTTTTCAAATTTTGAGCTCTAGTTTCAGATTTTTTAACATAGCACCCTTCGATACCTAGCGCAAAAGAAGCGCCTGTTTCTCCTCTACAATACCTATATAGTCATACCCCGTGACACCCCTCATTATTTTTCTCTAGAACTCCAGGAATAGGCTGACCTACCCCAATTGTTTTTACATTTTTTTCAAATTTTGAGCCCTAGTTTCAGATTTTTGAATATAGCGCCCTTCGATACCTAGCGCAAAAGAAGCGCCTGTTTCTCCTCTACAAGACCTATATAGTCATATCCCGTGACACCCCCCATTATTTTTCTCTAGAACTCCTGGAAAAGGCCAACCCCACCCCCATTTTTTGGACAATTTTTTCGAATTTTGAGCTCTAGTTTCAGATTTTTGAACATAGCGCCCTTCGATACCTTGCGCAAAAGAAGCGCCTGTTTCTCATCTTCAAGACCTTTATAGTCATACCCCGTGACACCCCTCATTATTTTTCTCTAGAAGTCCTAGAATAGGCCGACCCCCCTAATTTTTTGACATTTTTTTCAAATTTTGAGCCCTAGTTTCAGATTTTTGAACATAGCGCCCTTCGATACCTAGCGCAAAAGAAGCGCCGGTTTCTCCTCTACAAGACCTATATAGTCATTCCCCGTGACACCCCTCATTATTTTTCTCTAGAAGTCCTAGAATAGGCTGACCCCCCTAATTTTTTGACATTTTTTCAAATTTTGAACCCTAGTTTCAGATTTTTGAACATAGCGCCCTTCGATACCTAGCGCAAAAGAAGCGCCTGTTTCTCCTCTACAAGACCTATATAGTCATTCCCCGTGACACCCCTCATTATTTTTCTCTAGAACTCCAGGAATAGGCTGACCCTACCCCAATTTTTTTTACATTTTTTTCAAATTTTGAGCTCTAGTTTCAGATTTTTGAACATAGCGCCCTTCGATACCTAGCGCAAAAGAAGCGCCTGTTTTTCCTCTACAATACCTATATAGTCATACCCCGTGACACCCCTCATTATTTTTCTCTAGAACTCCAGGAATAGGCTGACCCTACCCCAATTTTTTTTACATTTTTTTCAAATTTTGAGCCCTAGTTTCAGATTTTTGAACATAGCGCCCTTCGATACCTAGCGCAAAAGAAGCGCCTGTTTCTCCTCTACAAGACCTATATAGTCATATCCCGTGACACCCCCCATTATTTTTCTCTAGAACTCCTGGAAAAGGCCAACCCCACCCCCATTTTTTGGACAATTTTTTCGAATTTTGAGCTCTAGTTTCAGATTTTTGAACATAGCGCCCTTCGATACCTTGCGCAAAAGAAGCGCCTGTTTCTCCTCTTCAAGACCTATATAGTCATACCCCGTGACACCCCTCATTATTTTTCTCTAGAAGTCCTAGAATAGGCCGACCCCCCTAATTTTTTGACATTTTTTTCAAATTTTGAGCCCTAGTTTCAGATTTTTGAACATAGCGCCCTTCGATACCTAGCGCAAAAGAAGCGCCTGTTTCTCCTCTACAAGACCTATATAGTCATTCCCCGTGACACCCCTCATTATTTTTCTCTAGAAGTCCTAGAATAGGCTGACCCCCCTAATTTTTTGACATTTTTTTCAAATTTTGAACCCTAGCTTCAGATTTTTGAACATAGCGCCCTTCGATACCTAGCGCAAAAGAAGCGCCTGTTTCTCCTCTACAAGACCTTCATAGTCATTCCCCGTGACACCCCTCATTATTTTTCTCTAGAAGTCCTAGAATAGGCTGACCCCCCTAATTTTTTGACATTTTTTTCAAATTTTGAACCCTAGTTTCAGATTTTTGAACATAGCGCCCTTCGATACCTAGCGCAAAAGAAGCGCCTGTTTCTCCTCTACAAGACCTATATAGTCATTCCCCGTGACACCCCTCATTATTTTTCTCTAGAAGCCCTGGAATAGGCCGACCCCCCTAATTTTTTGACATTTTTTTCAAATTTTGAGCTCTAGTTTCAGATTTTTGAACATAGCGCCTTTCGATACCTAGCGCAAAAGAAGCGCCTGTTTCTCCTCTACAATACCTATATAGTCATACCCCGTGACACCCCTCATTATTTTTCTCTAGAACTCCAGGAATAGGCTGACCCTACCCCAATTTTTTTTACATTTTTTTCAAATTTTGAGCCCTAGTTTCAGATTTTTGAACATAGCGCCCTTCGATACCTAGCGCAAAAGAAGCGCCTGTTTCTCCTCTACAAGACCTATATAGTCATATCCCGTGACACCCCCCATTATTTTTCTCTAGAACTCCTGGAAAAGGCCAACCCCACCCCCATTTTTTGGACAATTTTTTCGAATTTTGAGCTCTAGTTTCAGATTTTTGAACATAGCGCCCTTCGTTACCTTGCGCAAAAGAAGCGCCTGTTTCTCCTCTTCAAGACCTATATAGTCATACCCCGTGACACCCCTCATTATTTTTCTCTAGAAGTCCTAGAATAGGCCGACCCCCCTAATTTTTTGACATTTTTTTCAAATTTTGAGCCCTAGCTTCAGATTTTTGAACATAGCGCCCTTCGATACCTAGCGCAAAAGAAGCGCCTGTTTCTCCTCTACAAGACCTTTATAGTCATTCCCCGTGACACCCCTCATTATTTTTCTCTAGAAGTCCTAGAATAGGCTGACCCCCCTAATTTTTTGACATTTTTTTCAAATTTTGAACCCTAGTTTCAGATTTTTGAACATAGCGCCCTTCGATACCTAGCGCAAAAGAAGCGCCTGTTTCTCCTCTACAAGACCTATATAGTCATTCCCCGTGACACCCCTCATTATTTTTCTCTAGAAGTCCTAGAATAGGCTGACCCCCCTAATTTTTTGACATTTTTTTCAAATTTTGAACCCTAGTTTCAGATTTTTGAACATAGCGCCCTTCGATACCTAGCGTAAAAGAAGCGCCTGTTTCTCCTCTACAAGACCTATATAGTCATTTCCCGTGACACCCCTCATTTTTTTCTCTAGAAGCCCTGGAATAGGCCGACCCCCCTAATTTTTTGACATTTTTTTCAAATTTTGAACCCTAGTTTCAGATTTTTGAACATAGCGCCCTTCGATACCTAGCGCAAAAGAAGCGCCTGTTTCTCCTCTACAAGACCTATATAGTCATTTCCCGTGACACCCCTCATTATTTTTCTCTAGAAGCCCTGGAATAGGCCGACCCCCCTAATTTTTTGACATTTTTTTCAAATTTTGAGCTCTAGTTTCAGATTTTTGAACATAGCGCCCTTCGATACCTAGTGCAAAAGAAGCGCCTGTTTCTCCTCTACAAGACCTATATAGTCATACTCCGTGACACCCCTCATTATTTTTCTCTAGAACTCCAGGAATAGGCTGACCCTACCCCAATTTTTTTTACATTTTTTTCAAATTTTGAGCCCTAGTTTCAGATTTTTGAACATAGCGCCCTTCGATACCTAGCGCAAAAGAAGCGCCTGTTTCTCCTCTACAAGACCTATATAGTCATATCCCGTGACACCCCCCATTATTTTTCTCTAGAACTCCTGGAAAAGGCCAACCCCACCCCCATTTTTTGGACAATTTTTTCGAATTTTGAGCTCTAGTTTCAGATTTTTGAACATAGCGCCCTTCGATACCTTGCGCAAAAGAAGCGCCTGTTTCTCCTCTTCAAGACCTTTATAGTCATACCCCGTGACACCCCTCATTATTTTTCTCTAGAAGTCCTAGAATAGGCTGACCCCCCTAATTTTTTGACATTTTTTCAAATTTTGAACCCTAGTTTCAGATTTTTGAACATAGCGCCCTTCGATACCTAGCGCAAAAGAAGCGCCTGTTTCTCCTCTACAAGACCTATATAGTCATTCCCCGTGACACCCCTCATTATTTTTCTCTATAAGCCCTGGAATAGGCCGACCCCCCTAATTTTTTGACATTTTTTTCAAATTTTGAGCTCTAGTTTCAGATTTTTGAACATAGCGCCCTTCGATACCTAGCGCAAAAGAAGCGCCTGTTTCTCCTCTACAATACCTATATAGTCATACCCCGTGACACCCCTCATTATTTTTCTCTAGAACTCCAGGAATAGGCTGACCCTACCCCAATTTTTTTTACATTTTTTTCAAATTTTGAGCCCTAGTTTCAGATTTTTGAACATAGCGCCCTTCGATACCTAGCGCAAAAGAAGCGCCTGTTTCTCGTCTACAAGACCTATATAGTCATATCCCGTGACACCCCCCATTATTTTTCTCTAGAACTCCTGGAAAAGGCCAACCCCACCCCCATTTTTGGGACAATTTTTTCGAATTTTGAGCTCTAGTTTCAGATTTTTGAACATAGCGCCCTTCGATACCTTGCGCAAAAGAAGCGCCTGTTTCTCCTCTTCAAGACCTATATAGTCATACCCCGTGACACCCCTCATTATTTTTCTCTAGAAGTCCTAGAATAGGCCGACCCCCCTAATTTTTTGACATTTTTTTCAAATTTTAAGCCCTAGTTTCAGATTTTTGAACATAGCGCCCTTCGATACCTAGCGCAAAAGAAGCGCCTGTTTCTCCTCTACAAGACCTATATAGTCATTCCCCGTGACACCCCTCATTATTTTTCTCTAGAAGTCCTAGAATAGGCTGACCCCCCTAATTTTTTGACATTTTTTTCAAATTTTGAACCCTAGTTTCAGATTTTTGAACATAGCGCCCTTCGATACCTAGCGTAAAAGAAGCGCCTGTTTCTCCTCTACAAGACCTATATAGTCATTCCCCGTGACACCCCTCATTTTTTTTCTCTAGAAGCCCTGGAATAGGCCGATCCCCCTAATTTTTTGACATTTTTTTCAAATTTTGAACCCTAGTTTCAGATTTTTGAACATAGCGCCCTTCGATACCTAGCGCAAAAGAAGCGCCTGTTTCTCCTCTACAAGACCTATATAGTCATTCCCCGTGACACCCCTCATTATTTTTCTCTAGAAGCCCTGGAATAGGCCGACCCCCCTAATTTTTTGACATTTTTTTCAAATTTTGAGCTCTAGTTTCAGATTTTTTAACATAGCACCCTTCGATACCTAGCGCAAAAGAAGCGCCTGTTTCTCCTCTACAATACCTATATAGTCATACCCCGTGACACCCCTCATTATTTTTCTCTAGAACTCCAGGAATAGGCTGACCTACCCCAATTGTTTTTACATTTTTTTCAAATTTTGAGCCCTAGTTTCAGATTTTTGAATATAGCGCCCTTCGATACCTAGCGCAAAAGAAGCGCCTGTTTCTCCTCTACAAGACCTATATAGTCATATCCCGTGACACCCCCCATTATTTTTCTCTAGAACTCCTGGAAAAGGCCAACCCCACCCCCATTTTTTGGACAATTTTTTCGAATTTTGAGCTCTAGTTTCAGATTTTTGAACATAGCGCCCTTCGATACCTTGCGCAAAAGAAGCGCCTGTTTCTCATCTTCAAGACCTTTATAGTCATACCCCGTGACACCCCTCATTATTTTTCTCTAGAAGTCCTAGAATAGGCCGACCCCCCTAATTTTTTGACATTTTTTTCAAATTTTGAGCCCTAGTTTCAGATTTTTGAACATAGCGCCCTTCGATACCTAGCGCAAAAGAAGCGCCGGTTTCTCCTCTACAAGACCTATATAGTCATTCCCCGTGACACCCCTCATTATTTTTCTCTAGAAGTCCTAGAATAGGCTGACCCCCCTAATTTTTTGACATTTTTTCAAATTTTGAACCCTAGTTTCAGATTTTTGAACATAGCGCCCTTCGATACCTAGCGCAAAAGAAGCGCCTGTTTCTCCTCTACAAGACCTATATAGTCATTCCCCGTGACACCCCTCATTATTTTTCTCTAGAACTCCAGGAATAGGCTGACCCTACCCCAATTTTTTTTACATTTTTTTCAAATTTTGAGCTCTAGTTTCAGATTTTTGAACATAGCGCCCTTCGATACCTAGCGCAAAAGAAGCGCCTGTTTTTCCTCTACAATACCTATATAGTCATACCCCGTGACACCCCTCATTATTTTTCTCTAGAACTCCAGGAATAGGCTGACCCTACCCCAATTTTTTTTACATTTTTTTCAAATTTTGAGCCCTAGTTTCAGATTTTTGAACATAGCGCCCTTCGATACCTAGCGCAAAAGAAGCGCCTGTTTCTCCTCTACAAGACCTATATAGTCATATCCCGTGACACCCCCCATTATTTTTCTCTAGAACTCCTGGAAAAGGCCAACCCCACCCCCATTTTTTGGACAATTTTTTCGAATTTTGAGCTCTAGTTTCAGATTTTTGAACATAGCGCCCTTCGATACCTTGCGCAAAAGAAGCGCCTGTTTCTCCTCTTCAAGACCTATATAGTCATACCCCGTGACACCCCTCATTATTTTTCTCTAGAAGTCCTAGAATAGGCCGACCCCCCTAATTTTTTGACATTTTTTTCAAATTTTGAGCCCTAGTTTCAGATTTTTGAACATAGCGCCCTTCGATACCTAGCGCAAAAGAAGCGCCTGTTTCTCCTCTACAAGACCTATATAGTCATTCCCCGTGACACCCCTCATTATTTTTCTCTAGAAGTCCTAGAATAGGCTGACCCCCCTAATTTTTTGACATTTTTTTCAAATTTTGAACCCTAGCTTCAGATTTTTGAACATAGCGCCCTTCGATACCTAGCGCAAAAGAAGCGCCTGTTTCTCCTCTACAAGACCTTCATAGTCATTCCCCGTGACACCCCTCATTATTTTTCTCTAGAAGTCCTAGAATAGGCTGACCCCCCTAATTTTTTGACATTTTTTTCAAATTTTGAACCCTAGTTTCAGATTTTTGAACATAGCGCCCTTCGATACCTAGCGCAAAAGAAGCGCCTGTTTCTCCTCTACAAGACCTATATAGTCATTCCCCGTGACACCCCTCATTATTTTTCTCTAGAAGCCCTGGAATAGGCCGACCCCCCTAATTTTTTGACATTTTTTTCAAATTTTGAGCTCTAGTTTCAGATTTTTGAACATAGCGCCTTTCGATACCTAGCGCAAAAGAAGCGCCTGTTTCTCCTCTACAATACCTATATAGTCATACCCCGTGACACCCCTCATTATTTTTCTCTAGAACTCCAGGAATAGGCTGACCCTACCCCAATTTTTTTTACATTTTTTTCAAATTTTGAGCCCTAGTTTCAGATTTTTGAACATAGCGCCCTTCGATACCTAGCGCAAAAGAAGCGCCTGTTTCTCCTCTACAAGACCTATATAGTCATATCCCGTGACACCCCCCATTATTTTTCTCTAGAACTCCTGGAAAAGGCCAACCCCACCCCCATTTTTTGGACAATTTTTTCGAATTTTGAGCTCTAGTTTCAGATTTTTGAACATAGCGCCCTTCGTTACCTTGCGCAAAAGAAGCGCCTGTTTCTCCTCTTCAAGACCTATATAGTCATACCCCGTGACACCCCTCATTATTTTTCTCTAGAAGTCCTAGAATAGGCCGACCCCCCTAATTTTTTGACATTTTTTTCAAATTTTGAGCCCTAGCTTCAGATTTTTGAACATAGCGCCCTTCGATACCTAGCGCAAAAGAAGCGCCTGTTTCTCCTCTACAAGACCTTTATAGTCATTCCCCGTGACACCCCTCATTATTTTTCTCTAGAAGTCCTAGAATAGGCTGACCCCCCTAATTTTTTGACATTTTTTTCAAATTTTGAACCCTAGTTTCAGATTTTTGAACATAGCGCCCTTCGATACCTAGCGCAAAAGAAGCGCCTGTTTCTCCTCTACAAGACCTATATAGTCATTCCCCGTGACACCCCTCATTATTTTTCTCTAGAAGCCCTGGAATAGGCCGACCCCCCTAATTTTTTGACATTTTTTTCAAATTTTGAGCTCTAGTTTCAGATTTTTGAACATAGCGCCTTTCGATACCTAGCGCAAAAGAAGCGCCTGTTTCTCCTCTACAATACCTATATAGTCATACCCCGTGACACCCCTCATTATTTTTCTCTAGAACTCCAGGAATAGGCTGACCCTACCCCAATTTTTTTTACATTTTTTTCAAATTTTGAGCCCTAGTTTCAGATGTTTGAACATAGCGCCCTTCGATACCTAGCGCAAAAGAAGCGCCTGTTTCTCCTCTACAAGACCTATATAGTCATATCCCGTGACACCCCCCATTATTTTTCTCTAGAACTCCTGGAAAAGGCCAACCCCACCCCCATTTTTTGGACAATTTTTTCGAATTTTGAGCTCTAGTTTCAGATTTTTGAACATAGCGCCCTTCGATACCTTGCGCAAAAGAAGCGCCTGTTTCTCCTCTTCAAGACCTATATAGTCATACCCCATGACACCCCTCATTATTTTTCTCTAGAAGTCCTAGAATAGGCCGACCCCCCCAATTTTTTGACATTTTTTTCAAATTTTGAGCCCTAGTTTCAGATTTTTGAACATAGCGCCCTTCGATACCAAGCGCAAAAGAAGCGCCTGTTTCTCCTCTACAAGACCTATATAGTCATTCCCCGTGACACCCCTCATTATTTTTCTCTAGAAGTCCTAGAATAGGCTGACCCCCCTAATTTTTTGACATTTTTTTCAAATTTTGAACCCTAGTTTCAGATTTTTGAACATAGCGCCCTTCGATACCTAGCGCAAAAGAAGCGCCTGTTTCTCCTCTACAAGACCTATATAGTCATTCTCCGTGACACCCCTCATTATTTTTCTCTAGAAGTCCTAGAATAGGCTGACCCCCCTAATTTTTTGACATTTTTTTCAAATTTTGAACCCTAGTTTCAGATTTTTGAACATAGCGCCCTTCGATACCTAGCGCAAAAGAAGCGCCTGTTTCTCCTCTACAAGACCTATATAGTCATTCCCCGTGACACCCCTCATTATTTTTCTCTAGAAGCCCTGGAATAGGCCGACCCCCCTAATTTTTTAACATTTTTTTCAAATTTTGAGCTCTAGTTTCAGATTTTTGAACATAGCGCCCTTCGATACCTAGCGCAAAAGAAGCGCCTGTTTCTCCTCTACATGACCTATATAGTCATACCCCGTGACACCCCCCATTATTTTTTTCTAGAACTCCAGGAATAGGCTGACCCTACCCCCATTTTTTTTACATTTTTTTTCAAATTTTGAGCCCTAGTTTCAGATTTTTGAACATAGCGCCCTTTGATACCTAGCGCAAAAGAAGCGCCTGTTTCTCCTTTACAATACCTATATAGTCATTCCCCGTGACACCCCTCATTATTTTTCTCTAGAACTCCAGGAATAGGCCAACCCTACCCCCATTTTTGGACAATTTTTTCGAATTTTGAGCTCTAGTTTCAGATTTTTGAACATAGCGCCCTTCGATACCTTGCGCAAAAGAAGCGCCTGTTTCTCCTCTACAAGACCTATATAGTCATACCCCGTGACACCCCTTATTATTTTTCTCTAGAAGTCCTAGAATAGGCCGACCCCCCTAATTTTTTGACATTTTTTTCAAATTTTGAGCCCTAGTTTCAGATTTTTGATCATAGCGCCCTTCGATACCTAGCGCAAAAGAAGCGCCTGTTTCTCCTCTACAAGACCTATATAGTCATTCCCCGTGACACCCCTCATTATTTTTCTCTAGAAGTCCTAGAATAGGCCGACCCCCCTAATTTTTTGACATTTTTTTCAAATTTTGAGCCCTAGTTTCAGATTTTTGAACATAGCGCCCTTCGATACCTAGCGCAAAAGAAGCGCCTGTTTCTCCTCTACAAGACCTATATAGTCATTCCCCGTGACACCCCTCATTATTTTTCTCTAGAAGTCCTAGAATAGGCTGACCCCCCTAATTTTTTGACATTTTTTTCAAATTTTGAGCCCTAGTTTTAGATTTTTGAACATAGCGCCCTTCGATACCTAGCGCAAAAGAAGCGCCTGTTTCTCCTCTACAAGACCTATATAGTCATTCCCCGTGACACCCCTCATTATTTTTCTCTAGAAGCCCTGGAATAGGCCGACCCCCCTAATTTTTTGACATTTTTTTCAAATTTTGAGCTCTAAATTAAACAATGACATAAAAGGTGCTATAATTTACAGGGTAGGACTACTTTTACATACGTTCTAAATTGAAGTGGGTGCATTGGTGGCCCTACACCTACAAATAATCCGTTGATAGATGCAGAGTTATTGTGGTACTGAATATTAGCCTAAAAAGTAATGCGACTTGTTAAATCAATGGATTGGATAAAAACCATTTCAAAATTGAGTTAAAATTGCTATATTTTAACTGATTTTCTGCCTTTTTGAATACTTTTTTATTTAACGGCCGTTGTTGTCTTATTCTGTTTTTTGGTTTCTCGATATATCGCCTTATTGTTCGCTGGCTTATTGTTCGCTAGCTATTGTTCGCTAGCTTCTGCCTGGTGGTTCGGGAGGTCAATGTCCTTTCTTTACAAAATATTCTAGCGGAAGCGACTATATATCACAATAAAATATTTTTATACAAGTTCTTTTTTTCGATATATATGAAAAGCATTTGTCACCTACATGTAATAATGAAAGAACATATTGCATACAAATCTGACCATCAAAAGAACTTTATTATTTGATATCATAATAGAAATTAGCGTGTATGGAAACGAGAAATGTGTCAAGGAGAAAACAACCCGACCAAAGTCCAGAAAAGGCAATATACCTATTGTGTACAATTATCATACGGGTTTGACGAGGTAGGCATATTTGAATTGTTTACAATCTGTTTCTATAGTCTTTTAAAGTAAAACGCTGCTGTAAAAATAACATTGTTGAATATTATATACTGGTTTAACCTCGAATTATAATATAAAGCTTAACATTGAAATTCAGAATTTTTTTAATAGGGACAAAAAAAACACAAAACAACTGACTTCAGTAGGTGCAAAACATTTTGAATCTTGAAGATGAATATTCATAAATTCCATTGAAGAATATTCACGGAATGATAAATATAAAGCGTTGATATATCTCTCTGGTCAGCTAAAAGAAATCCCGAGAATAATCTTATTTATATTTTTCTATTATATTTTGGTAATATATAGCTACTGTTTTCGCATTTCTAGAAAACAAAATAAATGTACAAAATGAAATGTCTTTCAATTGAGTCATCAAGTGTTCTCTGACACCCATTAAATTTCCACCTAAAACCCTGACGACAGATTTTGACTTTTATCATTAAACCGCATTAGTTTAAAAAAAAAATCAAAAGTTCAAGTATGGATCGTAAAAAAATGCAATGTGTATTAAATTAACGGGTATCATTTCTACAATGGTCTCGCTGTTCTCAACTGAAAAAATAATAAAGGTGTCATACCACCAATTAAAAGTCCCTATCTGTTCAACCAAATTTTGCAATTTTCACAGCTTTCTAAATATTTTACCTTAAGTTTAACTTCATAGAAACTAGGTATATCCTGAATTGTACAGGTGTCACCTTTCTGCATGCCAATTTTCAGCATACATTCAAAATCATATAAGAAGAGAGCTTCCGAAAGGAGGTACCACTAAAAATAACCCCTGGTTTTCTGGAAATCTTAAATTAGTATACCATGGAGCGCATTAATCCTCAATTTTAAATGCAAACTCATAGACAGGTAAAATTTGGCTCAAAATGGTCTTAATATATTTCTCTTTCAACAAAAGTTTCATTTCTGCAAATTTGTTGGTTAGTTTAGGTGAACAATGACATCAAATGCACTATTTCTGGTCTGAGTAGGCTCTTTCACATACGTTCTAAATTCGAGGGAGTAATTGGTGGTATGACACCTAAAGGGCAACGCATTTACACGTAATACGGAGATAATTCTGACGACGTAGACATATGCCTGTTACAACAGAAGGAATATAGGAAAATTTTAATATATCACGTTAGAAGCATAGAAAATCCTCTTATACTTAACAAATACACTGATATACAGACATGCATGTATCTTTGAGATGACCCTAGTACTTTAACCAGGGAATGTGGTTTAACGGCATCAAACTGAAAGGCTAATATCTAAAACAGAGTTTTTCAATCGCAAGCAGTATTCGGTTCGTTATACAGGACAAAAAAACACTACAATACAAATAGAAATGATCGAACAACACTTACTCCAGTACGGAGACTAAATGGTGCAGAAGATTTACTGAGCATCACTGGACCATGCCATGTTTCAAATTGGCATTTTATAACGAAAACAGTGAAAAACTAGAATGTGTCCATAGTACATAAATGCCCCACTCGCACTTCATTTTCCATATTCAGTGGACCGTGAAATTTGGGTCAAAACTTTAATTTGGCATTGAAATTAGAAAGAACATATCATAGGACACATGTATACTACTGTGAGTTTAAAGTTGATAGGACTTTAACTTCATCAAAAACTACCTCGAAAAAACTTTAACCAAAAACTTAAACCTGATTTTAGCACCTGATCTTAGCACTTTCATTTCTATGTACATTGGACCGTGAAATTTGGTTAAAAACTGTAATTTGACATTAAAATTAAGATAATATCATTGGGAACATGTGTACTAAGTTTCCGGACGAAAGGACGAACAAACGAACGGACGGACGCACATACCAGAAAACATAATGCCATCTACTATCGTAGTTGGGGCATACAAAATTAGGAACTAAACAATTAAAATTGTAAGTATATGTCAGCGAAAACTTGTGACCAGAAACGTGAAGTCTGCTAGATCGTGCATGGTGGTGGGCATATTTTAAGTTCCCTATCTCAGAATGAAAATCTAATTAATGAATGAACTACTAAGATTTGTACCAGACTCAAGCTGGCAGTCTTTTGCGAATTGAATAGATGACAAGACATCAAGCCATTTTCTCAATTTTTAAAAGATATATTATTCTGCTGATCAAAAGCAAACGTTCTTTTGTTGCTGAAATGAACTTAGCACTAATTGCTCCCACTTAATTATAAGTTAATAGCAGACGAGTTCTTGTATCATTCATTATTAATCCAAGTCTATGGCTAAACTCAGTAAGGATCCGTCAAAATTCGATTCAGTAGAGAATTATAACACTTACGATGACCTTGATGGGATTTTTGCTTTAATTAATTAAGAATTCCCATTTTGATAAAGCTAATATTATAATAAACAACTACAACTGACCATCTTTGTCATTTGATTTTTGGTGGAGAGTTGTCTTATTGGAAATCATTACACATTTTCTTAATTTTATTTTTTCGAGATTTTTGATATTATATAAAGTTCGCATAAGAGAAACCGCATTTAAAAAAAATTGATAAAAGAGATGATTTTTCATTTCGTTGTTTAGACGGCTTTCTTTCTGTGGTTCCCTTTTATTGTGTGTACAAATAAAAAATAAAAAATGTGATATGATTGTCATTGAGACTGACAACTCTCCACAAGAGACAAAATAACATGCATACTTCCCAACGCGTTCTTAGTACTTCGGTACTGGCCTGAAAATACGGATTTTTTTGTGTTATTAAATTTGCTGTTACAAAATATTAGAAATTATTATAAATTAAGGAATGTATCTCCCTCATGCAAAGCTCTGATTCCTTTCTAGAATTTGACCATACTTTTTGGACCTTTTGGATTATAGCTCTTCATCCTTTATATAAGCTTCGGATTTCAAATACTTTGGCCACGAGCATCACTGAAGAGACATGTTTTGTCGAAATGCGCATCTGGTGCAACAAAATCGGTACCGTTGATTTTATTAAACCTGTTTCTGTTTAACTCGACGTTTTTTAAAAATTTCAATTAACTTAATTGCATGTAGAACTGATAATCCGCTAAAATTTAACTTAAATTTGTCGAAGAATTTGAAGTGACAATTAGGTATACATATAAATGTTTTATCTATTTATTTATATTCTTGAGACAACTTTCCGATATTCTGTCTGTATTGAAAAGGCTATGCAAGGGTTACACTATATTAATTTATATATTTTACGTTTTGAACTAAGCCCAACACAATTTTTATACATACACCTAAAACGTCTAGTTAACACATGGCATGAGTAAAATCTCTTTGTTCTTACTGTTGTATAATCTGGATAATGCACCGCTAAGGTGTGCATTAACTACCTCAGATATACTGCACAGTTCAAATCTATTTTTACCTTTAGGGGCGGTTCCTAGATTTTGAAGGGGCGTTATTCTATAAAATTAAAAAAGATATCGCCGAGTGTAGCGAGACCAAGAACAATATTAACAATATTGAGCTAAAACACGATACTTTGTCCAATACTAGGGTGACGTCTGTTTGCCCCCCCCCCCCTTCCGGAATCAACCATCTGCCTTGAAATTACAACAAAGTTGAACTTTGTACAAACATCGTAGTTTCAAAGTAGGAATCTTCGTCGTTCGGGTTAATAAGGGTCACCTGAGCTGTGCAGATTAACTTCTATATACCGACTTGCTTGGTGAATAACTATAACATAATGCAGCGATCACACGTCACTTCGGTGGTGATGATGGAAGTATTTAACGACATTGATTGGCTATACAGGCATTGTATCATACATGTATGTATTTATACTTCCTTGATTTAAAATTTATGCATCCCATATGTGTTGTAAGATAAAAACACATGTATGCCAAATTGTAATTACATATATGGAGTGTAACTATGCAGGATGAATAAATACACGGACACGCGAAGTTTATTCTAGTTATATAGAACTGTTATATCTGTGGTATAAGGGGGAGGTCTTGAAATCAAAGATCTCTTCTGTTTCAGGACTAAGATAACTAAGATTATTATACCTTACATATATTTTAAACAATTCTATTGGGTAAAACGTTATCACGTGACATGGAATAATTCAGTTGCGCCCTCATTGAAATAATCTTCTCGTGTTGACAATTTTGGATATTCACCTTTTCAACGGGCCATAATTGTATATTGTCAATTGCCAATTAATCCAACGTAAATATGTTAAAGAGATTTTCTAGAGGTGACCATGCATGCACATTATAGGTACATGTACATAGGATGTGGACATTTACATCTTTGTAAGGCAAACCTTTAGTTTTGGTATTTTTGGGCATATAGTTCATAGATTGTATTCTATTGATTTATTCTCCAAGAAGGTTAAGCCTTTTCTAATTTGTTTTATTGGTATTAAATTTGTATGACTTAAGATTACAGAAAGTGAAGAGATCGATGTTTGCTTTGTAATATGACGGTTCAAGATTTTTAAACCGTTAGTTTTCATTTTACATCGGGCATTAAGAAGTTTGTTTTGTAAAGTTTTAATCATATACCTTAAGCTAGATTCACACTGCCGATCAGATCAACTCGATCAAGCCCGATCAAGACAAAGTACGTGATCGGGAGACTGGTCTGATTCAATCGACAAGGATGTTCGGGATAGTCTACCTTACTCGTCATCGATCTGACTTTCTACCCGAGAGTTTTTGAAATGTCAAAAACAATCGAGAAGGACCGAAAAGCATGCCACTCGAGAAGAGATCGAGAATTCGTCTGGTAGCGGTCGAATTGATCGGGAAAGAAGCGTGAAGAGATCAAGTTCGGTCGGAATACAACAAATTTACCGATCAGTACTCGATCATTTCGACCTTTGCTCGACTAAAGTCCGATTATTTCCAGATTAACTCGACCAATGATCGATCTCTTCCAGATCACTACGACTTCTATATTTATTTTATCCCAGACCAACTCGACCAATACCCGATCTCTTCGCGACCCCATTCGACCACTCTTCGATCTCTACTTGCCAATACACGAGAACACATGCCTGCTACACGATTCTCTAAAAATGTGTGTAGAACTCATTAACTCTCATAACTCTGTCTCCGCAAAAATATATTGGCAACATCATATTTGACTGTACAAAAATTCCTCTATGTACAGTACGTGTCTTTACTTTTGCAAGTAGAGGTAACATTTTAAAAGAGAGATAAAAGACACCAAAGGAACAATCCAACTCAAAGGTCGAAAACAAAGCGACTCAGTCATAGCAAAAAAAAAACGACGAGAAGACAAACAGCGGGCCACATAACATAGAAAACTTAAAACTTAGCAACACGTAACCCAACAAAACCTGGAATGAAGTCAGGTGTTCCGTAAGGGAAGAATATCCTGCAATTTTGGCACCGGCGGATTTTTCAAATACGAATTTCAAAGTAATTGAGCAATAACATTCATTATTAGACTGCTGACGACTAAGTTATCTTTCGAAGTTGGTTATAAAAGCATCGATCAAGTTTATATTTACCTGTTTTATGGGATATTTTCTGTGTTATCTGTCCGTATTTTTCGTTTGTGTAGAAATGTTTTTAATAATATAAAAAAAATATGTAGAAAGCTCTTCACAGAACATCAAATGACATAGAATTGATTAATAACAACTATAGGTCACATTACTGTTTGCATTCGA
Source organism: Mytilus trossulus (assembly GCF_036588685.1). Lineage (NCBI taxonomy): Eukaryota > Metazoa > Mollusca > Bivalvia > Mytilida > Mytilidae > Mytilus > Mytilus trossulus. The sequence goes on from NC_086373.1 coordinate 34,144,742, forward strand.
ACTTTTTTACGTAATTTCACACAAAAAGGAGACGAAAGACAAATATTTGTTTTTATTTGGTGCGAATTTCGTTCTTACACTAGCGATACAAACAGTTCAGCGTGCACATGTTTTGATCATTTGTTTCTAACATGCTTTCGCAAAGTTTGCATAAAGCTTTTCCCCCGCGTAATTAGTTCAAATAACATCAAAGTGTGCTTGCGTTTTTGACAGTTCAAACAGGGTCAGCAAACTCCGATGAAACGATGCATTTGTTTCTACTAATGTTACGTTAAACAAACTATAACAAATGGCACTCAACGTTTACTAAACTTTGGTTAGAAAGAAATGCACTCTTGATCTCTTGATAGATATATGTAAAGTTGTAAACAGTTTCAGATAAGGTATCACTCCAGAGGATTGAAATTCTACTTTGGGTAAAATTTTGGGGTAGTATATTACGTCTTTGCCCTAGCTCTTTTTGCAATATGCTTAAGCAAATACATGGAGGTTGTTGCCATACAGAAAAAAAGTAAATAAGTATATTTCAACATTCAAATACTGGATTTTAAATCTTTGAAAAATACTGATTACATACTTATGCACATATATTACACAAACATTATGCTTTATTTGTAAGAAAGCAAGGAAAGGGAGATGGTAAAGTTTATGTATATTGCTATCTTACATAAGTACTAATCCAGTGATAAATCTCATTTTGTGGTGTCATTTCAAAAAAAGAGCAATACAACTATCATTACATATAAGTGTCCACTACGAGGATGTTTTATAAGCATTTCGGACCTTCTACTGAATATAACCAAATATACGGAAAATGTGTCCATGGGACATTGATAATACCCCATGCAGCTATCATATATAACATTATAAATGGTAATTTCTCAAGAACGGCCACCCAAATTTGCTTTTGAACTGTGTTTTATGGTATTACAGCATTCTGTATACGGCGTTTCATAAAAAATTGGTTGAGGAAAAGGAAAAATAAAATCAGAGAACGGAAACTAATATTGTTTGGACGTACGCACATACGTACGGACGGACAAGGGTAACACGTAATGCTCACTTCGAAGCGGCGTAGAATAAAAGTTTCGGACGTTTTTATACTAAAATTGTGCATACGCGATTATCCATACGACCCATATACGATCAGGTCGATATGGTCTGGTCAACATCAGACTGAGATCGCGGTGAAAAAGTTGATTGGTCTAGCTAGTCGAGTAAAGATCGTGAATGGATCGGAATTATCAAATACGTATTCATTTTGTTGTCGGGGTGGAGTCCTGATGGGGTCGTAAATTGTCGAGTAAAGGTCGTGTACAGTCGGATGGCGGTCGGGTAGAAGTCGTAAACAGGCCCGATCAAGATTTTGGTTGAGCTTGGTCGTGGAAATTTTGACAATCGGGTTCATCGAGTTGATCGGATCGGCAGTGTGAACATAGCTTTAACGATCTATGGTGTCCAGTCGATCAACATGGAAAAGTCTCAATCAAATATCAGGCCAGTCAATTTCAAACCTTGAATTACAACTGAAATGTAAAATATCTACCATTTAACCCTTGGTTCACAACGGAAAAGTTTCAAATAATTTACCCAGCCTATTCAATTAAATTCTATAGGATCACAACGGAAATGTTGTCAACGTCAGAAGCGAACATTCGTATTAGTTTATTTGATAACATCGAATGACGTTTGTTGTCTTTAGCATTTTTAACTTTTTTTTTCTTATTTAGGAAGAACAAAAGCCAATGTAAATTTAAATCTAAATTAGTCAAATTACAAAATAGAAAATAATTGTTTCATATAAGGTACCGTGCACGAACTTTGTAGAATTTTTCAATATAATAAGTTGGCGTGTCTGAACTTTTGGACACTGTAAATAGTTAAATGATGGATAAACATTTTAATTACACTAATCAAAGAAACCGTCATTGTCTTTTATAGAATTGATCTTTCTGGAATTTGACATTTAAATCCTATTTTACTGAGGAAATAGTGTACTTATCTTTCCAATAGATCAAATTCTAAGACTTTTTCGTTTTAAAGAATTGATTCTAGGAATTTAAAACTTTGTCTACAAAAAATCTTACAATTCTTCATGTTTGCATGAGAAAAAGTAACAAAAAGCGAAATTTTTATCAATGATGCCATAACGTCAATGACGTAATTTGGCATTTGATATTTTAATCCGAATTCGTAGATTATTGTGGTAGGAAAAATGATTGTTAATTATTTGTACAATTTCTTAAACATCACTGACATCGTTTGACAAGAATAATTATTTTTTTCATTTAGCGACAAAAAAGGATATAGCAAAGACTTGATTAAATTTTCCCAGTCAAATTAAGTTTCGTAGTTACTGACACATGAAAACATACTTCCATTCAATTCTGAATAACTTTTATAACGTTAATGAAGACATTTTTGTTATCAAGTCATCTATCGTTATTTCCGTCTAACAAAATGGTCAACCAGTATAAAAGCGGAGGTTCTAACATTACCTGTTTCATCCATAATAGATAAACGTAGTTTTGCTTCAAACCGATCAGAAGAAATCGTTACTTCGTATATTTATTTAGTAACTTCTAATTGATATTTTGTTAGCAACAGCTGATATCGGTTTGTCTTAATAGATAATAACGACAAGTTAATGAGTCATTATTGTTAATCAATAATAAACAATCACGTCAAGTAGAACAGGTATACGGGTTTTCTTGCATTTTTTTTTTTAAAGAAGTCAAGGAGACACTGCATGACATTGGGTCTTTAAGTATGAACTATTTGAAATGTCAGACTAAATGCCTTTTTGAAGAATGGTACATTTTTATAAATGTTTTCGTGTGGACGAAAATATCGTCGATATTTGGTACGTCAGTCTAGTCTTCTTTCAAGATTCGGAACGGGTATCGATAGTAGAGCAGGGCCTGTCGAGCACAGAGTTCATCCCCGATTTTTGCTCGGGTTCGTTTGGATCAATGTTTAGTTTTCTTACCATCTTTTTTTTTTTGGCCTTGGTCTATTTACTTGTCCTTATGGAATCTTTTCCCATATTTTTTATAACAACGATTTACTTTCTTCCAGATCGATAACTAACATTATTCTGACCAAATATAAAACATACTTCTATCAGTTGAAATTATTTATGAACTAAAAAAAGGTATCTTCGAAAGAGAAAAGACGTAGGATAAAATTTACTCGTGCAAGATAACGCGACTGTACACAATTACAGCACAGACCACTAATATATAAGATTATCGGTTATTCGTATCTTTTCCCTTTGATCTTACTGCCTAATACTTTCGATGTACTGGCTGTATCACTGAAGATATAAGGCATTGGGTGACGTCATAATTACCGATAAACAGAATAATAGGTAGTTTCGTTTTTCATACCGACTATATCATGTGGAATATCTTAACTCGCCCTTACGGGCTCGTCAAGATATTCCACATAATAAAGTCAGTATCAAAAACGAAACTATCCATGTATAGAACAAATGATTTAATCATAAAAATATCACTTACAAGTGATAAATGATATATTGAGCCAATTATATATATGCATTGTATCACTCGTCATTTGTAAATCAATTTCGATGACAAGATAGAACTTCAGGCTTAGTGTGATTGTAAATTCTATATATTAGTTATTCTAAACGATTTAACTGCATATTATCTTTTATTGATTTAAAGTGTTTTTGGGTTTGACTCGTATGTTACTTTTGTTTTCATCGTCACGGCAAAAATACTGAATTTAGTTCTAATCATATAGGCTTTTTAGAAGAAAATCATCTTGGGCATTGCTACCTCAATATACTTGTACTTGAAAATACGGATAATTTACAACAAACAAGACTGATTTTCAGTTAAAGAGGTTATATTCTTAGCCACTTGCAGACTTTTACCAAAAATGTAGCAAATGAGTCCTTGTGTTAGATACTTTTAGGCTAAGTTTCTGCTTCTTATATTGGTATTCAGAATCACCATCACCTTCTACATGTTCACTCACTTCACAGACTGATTGATTGTTAACTTGGACTTCACCCGTCATGCATGCATGCAATATTTATTTACAGGCTTTCAATTAGCAACAATCAATACACTTTGATGAAGTATAACATAATCTCAATTTTAATACATGTATTTCTCAATACATAAAAACGAAATTGCACAACCCGACGTCATCATATAATCTACTGTCTCCGAGTGAGTACGTGTGAGGTAAAAGCTTTACTTGAAGGACCTATTCACCAAATGTTACTTCTACTTTAAAAAGAACATAACATTTTACTTGACAGTTTGAGCAGTAATCGATCAATCGAGCAATCAAAACTTGAAAAATATTTTCTTTCTTATCTAAATTATATCATCTTTCTCATTGGTCTATATTCCACTGTCTCATTGGTCTATACATGTACTCCACTGTCTCCGTGGTTTATTCTCCACTGTCTTATTGGTTTATACTCCACTGTTTCCTTAGTTTATTCTCCACTGTCTCATTGGTTTATTCTCCACTGTCTCATTGATTTATTCGCCACTGTCTCATTGGTTTATACTCCACTGTCTCATTGGTTTATTCTCCACTGTCTCCTTAGTTTATTCTCCACTGTCTCATTGATTTATTCGCCACTGTCTTATTGGTTTATACTCCACTGTTTCCTTAGTTTATTCTCCACTGTCTCATTGGTTTATTCTCCACTGTCTCATTGATTTATTCGCCACTGTCTCATTGGTTTATACTCCACTGTCTCATTGGTTTATTCTCCACTGTCTCCTTAGTTTATTCTCCACTGTCTCATTGGTTTATTCTCCACTGTCTTCATAGTTTATTCTCCACTGTCTCCTTAGTTTATTCTTCACTGTCTCATTGATTTATTCTCCACTGTCTCCTTAGTTTATTCTCCACTGTTTCATTGGTAAATACTCAACTGTCTCATTGATACATACTCCACTGTCTCATTGGTTTATACTCCACTGTCTCCGTGGTTTATACTCCACTGTCTCATTGGTATATACTTCACTATCTCATTGGTCTATATTCCATTGTCTCATTGGTCTATACTTCATTGTATCATTGGTCTTTACTCCACTGTCTCATTGGTATATACTGAACTGTCTCATTGGTCTATATTCCATTGTCTCATTGGTTTATACTTCATTGTATCATTGGTCTTTACTCCATTGTCCCTTTGGTCTACGCTGATTCATTTGTTTATCTCCACTATCTCCGTGTTTTATACTCCACTGTCTCCGTGGTTTATGCTCCACCGTCACCGTGGTTTATACTTCACTGTCTCATTTGTATATACTGCATTGTTTCAAGAGTTTATACTGCACTGTCTCATTGGTATATACTCCACTGTCTCATTGGTATATAGTTCATTATCTCATTTATCTATACTCGACTGTCTCCTTGGTTTATACTCCACTGTCTCATTGGTATATATTGCACTGGTTCATTGGTGTATACTTCACTGTCTCATTTTAATATACTGCATTGTTTCGGGGGTTTATACTGCACTGTCTCATTGGTATATACTGCACTGGTTCATTGGAGTATACTCCACTGTCTCATTGGTTTATACTCCACTGTCTCTGTGGTTTATATTCCACTGTGTCATTGGTCTATACTCCACTGTCTCATTGGTATATACTCCACTGTCTCATAGGTATATACTTCACTGTCTCATTGGTTCACTCTCCACTGTCTCATTGGTTCATTCTATCTCCACTGTCTCATTGGTTCATTCTATCTCCACTGTCTCATTGGTTCATACCCACTGTCTCATTGGTTCATTCTCCACTGTCTCATTGGTTCATTCTCCACTGTCTCATTGGTTCATTCTCCACTGTCTCATTGGTTTACACTTCACTGTCTCATTTGTATATACTGCATTGTTTCAAGAGTTTATACTGCACTGTCTCATTGGTCTATACTCCACTGTCTCATTGGTATATAGTTCATTGTCTCATTTATCTATACTCGACTGTCTCCTTGGTTTATACTCCACTGTCTCATTGGTATATATTGCACTGGTTCATTGGTGTATACTCCACTGTCTCATTTTAATATACTGCATTGTTTCAGGGATTTATACTGCACTGTCTCATTGGTATATACTGCACTGGTTCGTTGGTGTATACTCCACTGTCACATTGGTTTATACTCCACTGTCTCATAGGTATATACTTCACTGTCTCATTGGTTCACTCTCCACTGTCTCATTGGTTCATTCTATCTCCACTGTCTCATTGGTTCATTCTATCTCCACTGTCTCATTGGTTCATTCTATCTCCACTGTCTCATTGGTTCATACCCACTGTCTCATTGGTTCATACCCACTGTCTCATTGGTTCATTCTCCACTGTCTCATTGGTTCATTCTCCACTGTCTCATTGGTATTTACTCCACTGTCCATTTGATGCATATACTACATCTCCTTGTGTTCAGATTTTACTATATTAAGATTAAATGTGGCATTTAGACGAAAGTGAAACCTTTTTTATCGATGTAAATGAACCGGTGAAAAGGTCGCAAACGTGTTAGTTTTCCAATCTCCACATGCATAGATGTTAAAGACTAATTATTTGATGATGTTATTGATGTTCGATTTCTCAATCACGACTATCGGAAACAGGTACATCCGGTGTTTTCGATTCTGTGACAGTGGACAGGCAGGTGTATTGTAAATTAAATGAGAACATTCAATATTGACTTTAATAATATATTTGTAACGATTAAGACGTTTGTTTTACTTCAAGGATTTTTTTCTGTGTTCTAAGATATCATGTTCAGTAGAACGTTGTTCGCTTGAAGAAACAACATTGTCAAATTGATTAACTTCATTATGATCCAGGGTAAATCACATATCCCTGCTCATCATTAGAAAACTTCCAGAAAATAATATCATATTAAGATATAGAATACTAGCGCATGTGTTTAGCAAAAAGTTACTGAATTGAAATCTGAGGGGGGAGGGAGACGGGAAAAAAAATATATAAGAGAGCAACCATTTAATTTCATTTTGTAGACGAAACGCGCGTCTGGCGTTTATACTAAATTAAGACCTGGTATCTATGATGTGTTTATTTACTACCACTGAGTCGATGCCCCTGCTGGTAGAGATATATTTCACCGAGGGTATCACCAGCCCAGTAGTCATGAATTATCATTGATATGGTTAATATATTTATAAATTAACTGTTTACAAAATTTAGAAATTTTGAAATACTAAGGCTTTTCTACCTCAGGCATAGATAACCTTGGCTATATTGGCAAAACGTTTAGGAATTTTGGTCCTCAATGCTCTTCAATTTCGCATTTTAAAATTTTCGATTCGAGCGTCACTGATGAGTCTTTTGTAGACGAAACGCGCGTCTGGCGTATATACAAAATTTAGTCCTGGTATCTATGAAGAGTTTATTTTCATAGTCGCACTATAAGGTATGGGGAAATCTGGATTTAAACTCCTTTCATGCTCTAACTTAATTAATAAAATTACATACATGTTTAATAAAAATTAACATCTCTTTTATTGAAATTATTCATTTTAAATTCACAGTGATACCTTCAACATGAATTATACAATTTGATGTAAGTTGTAGAGATATCTGAGGCGATAAACGAAAAATTTAACTCTTTATATTTCAATAATTATGAGTTTTATATCTCTATAACGGTAAATAAGGACTTCATAACGATGAATCAAACTTAATGAGAAATCTTTCTTTGCTGTACAGGCAGACGAATGTTATATAAAGGTATATAGGAGGGAACTGAGACGGGTGCCTGTGTTTCTTTAAAGTTGACAATGATCCATTTGCATCTTCTTATGGTGTTTACATTTGTTTATTGTTTGCTTCGATCGTTTGGATTTACATTAATATAATATCTTCATTATTCTGAAAATTATAAATGCAATATTTTGATTATATATAAAAAAAAATGGTAATTTGTTTTGGTAGACACTAATTTATTTTTTCAATAACGAAGTTTGATTACACATTTGGGATGTAAATGTAATTAAGACGTATTATATATGAAGGTTACATACTTATGCATCGTACTATATAAAAAAAAAAAAAAAAAAAACTCATGATAATAAAAAAAATGTTGATGTACAGTATACATGGTATAGTTGTCGTGGTTATACCATTGAGTTCAAATCTTAATAGCAGGTGGGGAAATATTTTATGAGCTTATTAAGGCTATACACTTATAATAAATTTGTCTCGGCTTTTTTCTCAGATTTTATTGCAACATTGTAAATGTAAATAGTTATCAAAGGTACCAGGCTTATAATTTGATACGCCAGACGCTCGTTTAGCATCTAACATCTACATGGAGGTAAAAAGGTTGAAATCAACCTAAAGGAAATAATATTTTGCTATATTTTGGTCTTCTATAATACAAACGTCAAACATAAGTGAATTAGTCCATTGAAATAGTATATTCCTACAATTCAAAGAGTTAATGAATATATATCCAAAAATAGCTCCGGAATCTCGTCAGCGCTTTTTGTTTGTTTATTGAAAAATTTTTAAACTGACTGAATTATGAAAAAAACATTTAAACAACTTCAATCAAAACAGATATTTCATTCAGCAGACGGATTTTGATTTGATTTGATTATATTGTCCAAAGGAGAAAACTATGTAATGAATTGTCAATGCTTTTAAAATTGGCATACGAATTTGATTCGATTTTGTTTCAGAAAAACGGACCATATTTTGCTTTTCTTGTCTTAGGTAATAAAGCATTTTGTCAATACTGCCGTTAAATTTCAATCAATAAGCCTAATTATGATCTTTTCCAAGGATGCATTGGAAATCATTTTATATTATCAGATAAATCAAATCCTACCAACAAAAAGCACTTCGAGGGATTTGAAAATAATTAATATTTGAGGATATACCAAGTGAACTATTAACAATAAAATCTAGCCAGCGATATACGTTTTTTCAAAAACAAAGCCATTTATAAAATGATTATTTCTAACAAAAAAGGAAACACAGCACGATATTATGTTTTCAGTTAAAGACAACCGTTGAAAAAAATTAAATAATAGCAAGACAGCCAATCAATGTGTACTTACGGGCTTAGCTTTCTACGTTCGCTACATCTTCGTGGCAATACTATTCTTCTTCTTCTGAATACGGTAGTAGACTCTTAGGTAGAAATATAAAACTTCCCGTCTAACTGAGCACGTTTGACAGCTCATTTCCTCATTCAAATGTTAAAGTATATGTGAGCACCACTGGTCGGTCTTATGTAGACGTAATAGTCGAAGGGTTGATATTGGGTCTGAACATAATAAGTTATATGGTTCACTACTGACCCCTACCCTATAGAGGGTGAATAAAATCCATAGGGTATTCGGCCGGATCTGTTCATTGCTGACACACTGTTAAATCAGCTTTAATCTACCATTTTCTGCATTAAAAAAAATGCCTGTACCAAGTCAAAAGTATGACAATTGTTTTCCATCCGTTCGGGGTGTTTTAACATTGATTTGTGCGAATTGCTAAGGTTTTTAATTTTCCCTAGAGTTCAGTATTTTTGTTTTTTTAATTTTTAAATCAGACCTAGCTATTTAAAAATACAGAAAATCCACACTTACTTTAATAATATAAACGTCCCAATTATAGTGCACCAGATGCACATTTCGACAATTAATGTGTCGTTAGTGATTGTCGAGTCCAAAATATTCGAATATCAAAATATATTTCAAATGTTGAATAGAATATAAAACTAGATAGAACCTATAATATAGCCAAATCCGGACAAGAAGCTTTGTAAAAGGGAGATATATTCCTTAATTTAATATAATTTCCAAAATTTTAACCAAATGATATCCGTCTTTTAATGCAAGTACCATTATATAAAAGCTGAAGATTTGATAAAATAAAAGGACATTTTAGCATAGGCAAATCTGGGCAAGGAATCAGGAGATTGACATGAGGGAGATAAATTCCATAACGATTTCCAAAATTTTGTTACAGCAAATTTTAATCAGACAATAACTTGCTCTTAATGGCAGTGTCATAGTAGTTTCTGCAGAGTTAATGATATCAATGGGAACTACCTGCCCACCAACAGAGGTGTGGACCAATTGTAATAATGACACTATCATGTGTTATTGAACCAGGCAATTGTTGTCTCTTCATTTTAGGAAAGTTTTTGGTCCTCAATTGCTCTTCAATTTCGTACTATATTTGTTTTTTTTTAATTTTTTTTATTCGAGAATTATTGATTAGTCTATTGTGTACGAAACGCGCGTCTTTCGCAAATACAAAATTACAATCCTGTTACCTATGATGTGTTTATATAGTGAGGAAAGAGGCCAACATTTTGAAAATCCAAAAGATTATATACACGTTGAGGGAGATTTCCTTGTCTTGAATGGCGTTTCAAAATTTTACAAAAGATGAAGTGTTGGTGGAAATTGGTTGGAAAGTAAAAGTTCACCAAAGTAGGCATTTATAGTTTTGCCATTCTATTGTCGCCAATCTGTAAACTACTGATTTGCTAATTGAGACCATCTATAACGTTATTGGGTTCACCAACTATTGTGAGCAGAACGATTAATGCCAGTTAGAACGGATTTAACATTTTGATATAGATTATAACTCTATACTGAAGTGCTTATCTTAATATCCAATGAATAATCGAACAAAATTGTCATGACAAAGAGTCATTAATCTGATTAGTTTAAAGTACACAAATCATATTCTGTAGACAATTGTTTACATTTTACCTTGAACCTTTAATAATGCTAAGCTGACTCTTTTCCCTTGGTATGATAAAACAAATGGGGAGAAATTTTTAAGTTCTAAACATCGAATTATTTTTTTTTCGAAATAAAACCTAGTGCATTTAAAGCACGCAAAAACAATCATAAAATAATCGGAAAAATTTATTGGAAGTAATATTAATTAGTGTAAAAAGATAGATGGTATTTTGTATCGATCAGACACGACAACGATATGATGATTATAGAAGATGTTTTCATTTTGCAAAATATACAATTTGATTGTCATTGATTGTACTCTCCATACATTTTTTTTCCAGAACAGACACATTAACAGAATGATAATTGAACTTTTAGACAGCGGTCGTGTGAAATACAATTTTTTAATTCTTACAGGCTCTTCATTTACACTTATCCTATACCGAATAAAATATAAGCGTTATACGCTATAGATTCTGATTAGCCTGTTTGCTTGCCTGGCTTATTTAAGGTGGTACACAACACCTTGATTAAAATTATTTGGCTCGAATAATTTTCATAAAATTTTGACAAAGTATTTACTTTGACTCTTTGACAAAAATTTCAAAAAATTTGAACCAACCAATTTATCAGAAAAATTACACTGTTTACATAGCAGTTTGACAAACACTAATTTTGATCATTGAGAAGCCTAAAATTCCCTTAACACCACAACGTAAAAAACGTTAAGCTGATTTTACAGAATTATCTCCCTGTAGTGGCAGGTACCACCTTAACTTCTCAATCTTGTACAAGTGTTATTTTGGGGCACATGAGATTACCGCCGGTATTTCAAGTGTTTGGGTTCATGCTGTTCATTCCTTAGTTTTTCTATGGTATGTTAATTGTGTACTGTTTGTTTTTCAGTCTTTTGCTGGGTTTTTTTTTTCAATGGCAGTGTCAGTTTGTTTTCGAATTATGATTTTGTTTTTACATTCTCTAAGATGTATATAAATGAATCAAAAACTCTGGTGGCGTTTGACGTGGCGGTCCCATCAATTTTCAATTATGAGTGACTGGGAAGGCAAAGTTTGAAAGCTGTTGGGTTCGTCAACCGCAGTTTTGAAATGATATCATAACGCAGTTATTTCAAAAAGTCAGTAGCAATTGGTTATTTTTTATTTTCTTTTTGGCAAATGTTCAATGTTTTAATAACGAGTCGATTGGTTGGATTCTCAAAATGGATCAACAATCTAGGATTTCCCCACTACAAACGGAAAATGGACGGAATAGAAAAAAGTAAAATCACAAAAATACTCAACTTAGAGGAAAATCAATTCGGAAAGTCCATAATCACATGGCAAAATCAAATAACAAAACGTATCAAAAACGAATGGACAAGAACTGTCATATTCCTGACTTGGTACAGGCATTTTCAAATGTAGAAAATGGTGGTTTAAACCTGGTTCTCTAGCACTAACCCTCTAACTTTAATGACAGTCTCATCCAATATCGATGGATATAAGTTAAACCTTGCCCTTTGAACCTGGTTAGATAAAATAATAAATTCGATAGTATAGTAAAGATGCTTTTTCAAAAGACCTTTTGAAAAGTGTTAGTTTATGGAAGTACCAGTAACTTTCTAATTTATGGTCCTTCATTCCTAAACAATTTATTCTCATATATATATATAATATGATATTTAAGCTACTTAGACATCTTTCTACCAAAAAAAACCAACAACTTATTTAATTCTGATAAAAGAAAATAGCTTCGCTTGAGAGGTTTAATTGAGAAAATATTTTCTGTGGACCAATATCT